>NC_142675.1:18952500-19252500 GCF_964200805.1 Pocillopora damicornis | reverse complement strand
TAGCGCTTGAACTTTTGTGGAAATATCCTTTCAAACACTAGCCCTTTTTCAAGACTATTTGTCTAAGTTGCCGATCAAATGTGTGTGGAGAACACAAAGGAGAAATGAGAACAATATTGAAAAGGGAAACACATACAAAAAGCTTCAAGCGCGGGGAAACGCTAGTGACTTAGTGTCGATGTTGCAGCTATTTCCAGTTTGCAACTGAGACGGTGTCGCAAGTGTTCCTTTTTTTGTAGCTTCTGTTTTATCACTCTCAGAACGTGATGAAGTAAAACCAATGATTATTAGATTCCGGGTGACATTCGTCCATTCGTCACTCACACGTTGTGCCTAAATATCGAACAATTTGTTTTTACTTTTGATCTCAGGTGTATGGTCAGTTTCCTCACCGACGAACTTAGGGGTCGGAGCAGACAGAGCGAGTAAAGAAACGTGTAGCTCTGGCAAACCCATGCAAAGTACTGGGAATGTACCCAATGCTGCTCAAGATTTCAACGACCTCTATCGTGAAAAACCAACTGAAAAGATTTGCGTTTTCACCGGTCGGCCAATTGCTTCTCTTTTAAGCGCTGAGGAGCCCTGTTTCTCTTCCGCGTTAGATCGGGAAGCACGCATCAAGGAACTACTCATTAGACAAGAGAAGCTTTTGGCACAAATGCGGCAGCAGACAGTGACGTCTCAAAACTAACCAGAATGATGCACAACCAGTTACACAGTATTATAATTGTCGCAAGCGGTTTGGTTGTGTTTTGTTTTTATCTCATATATAGACTTTTACTGCGTAGAAAGTTTTGGTCTTTCTGCAGCAAACCAATGGATGTTGGTGTTTACAAAGCAAGGTCTTTTTTACGCTTACGAAATGCTTTCTTGGTGATAAGTTCTTGTTTTCGTAATATAGTGATAAATTGCTGTGGATACTATTTTTCCTTTTATAATAGTTACTTTGCAATTTTGCAGTCAAAATTCCTAAAAGCTACCTTTCGCGCTCCATCAGTCGGTATAGCGACAAAAACTAGTTAGATCATTTAAGTTTGAACATTCAAGTAGTATACACCTTTTGTTTCAATTACACCTTCATTTGAATTACATGAAATTTGATCCTTGTGCTAATGTCTTACAAGTCCTTTGTTTTGTGGAGCCTTTTTGTCTCTCCGTAGATTTTGGAGAGTACAACAAAATATACTTACGCTATTAAACATCTTAAAAGAAAAAAAAAAAAAAGAAGGAAAGACCAGACAGGAGACGTTGCCAAAGAAGTTCAATGCCAAACTGTTGGGATTCCATGTTGTAACTAACAGGACTTCAGCCGAAGTTATTGACACAACATATAAACCACTTTCCTCTCAGTGACAAATTGTAGTCGTGGTGTTCGGAGTTATCGAATGTTAGAAATTTTGATTCGTAATTGAGCATATAAGGATAAGGTAGACCTTCGCAGGTGTCTTTCGCGAAGGAAAGAAAATTTTTACGCGCTATTTAAAGCATAACCACCATAAACTATGTATAAATGGAAAGGTTATGAAATGCGCTATCCGGCCTAAAACGTTCCCGTTTTTGCATGACTTAGTGGGAAAATCGAGTGAAGTGCGACTTTGAGCCAATTAATCGGCTATCAAATCTGACCACAGACAAAAATTCTGCACAATTTCATTCCTGAGGGGTTCGTCTTCAAAATCGTTTTGCGCCGAAAACTTTTTTCCTGTTTGTTTATTGATTTTAACCGGGCTGAGCGTTTTTTATTTATTTTTTTAGTTTACCTTCACGGGCCATTCCATAATAAAAGCTTCTTTCAATATGGTAACAGCAGATGAACTGCATTACACTTAACCAATCAAATTTGTACGAAACGCAATGGCAGTACAAAAAGTTTTATGATTCTGTTAAATTGCTGTATTTAAGGCTTACTATTAGTGAGTGTTTCTAAATGTGTCTTCAACTAATAATGCCACGTGTTTTTAGTATTGTTCCGGTTTATGAGAATTACGCTTAGGCGTTAGATTCTGAAAACGTATCATGGGCTGATTTCAGGTTTTATTATACAGTGATTGCCAACACTTAACCCCCAGAAAATCATGTTTAATAGAATAAGGCCGGGAAAAATAATTCCAGCGGAAAAACGAACACGGCCATTGAGGCTCTGAGCTGGATAGGGTTCACAGGGTTTAGTAAAATTACACAGGGGGTCTGTTTTTACCCCTCAACCAATACATCTACCTGCTGTCCCCCCTCCACGAAGAATCAATTCAATTTTCAATTTTCGAATTGGATTTATATTAATCGCCTTTACTGCTATGATCTACTGAAAAATGTGATTCTTTGGAGTTCAGAGCGACATTTGCCGTAGAAATTCTTTTTAATTGACAAAGCTTTCACAGCTAACAGAAGGGAGAGTTTTAAAATTAATTAAATCATTCTGATTAGTATCTTCAGTTATTCGGCACTTCTTCCCTTAAAACGTTGTCAAACCGGCTCAACCATTACTGTTTTTTTTTTTTGACAAATTACTCAGCCGTTTTTTTTTTTTTATGTTGACAAACCATTAGCTTTTAAATTTCTTTCTAAGGAAGATCTAAGCAATAATTGATTAAAATTCGACCGTTGTTTACATTTGGTAGCCGACTAAGAAAGGCGCAAAATTCTAGCTCTGATATACACTAATGCAAAATCCGCCTCCAAATCGTCAGTCAGCCGAAAGGTATGTTTTATAAAAATTTTTACTTTTCGAGACATCTCTTTTGCTCATTTTTCAAACTTATCTTCCAAGTGAGTTAAAACAAAATATGTCTTTGATGAATACATGTATGTACTACGATGAGGATCACATCGTTTCGATTAAATTTACCGGTGCAAATTGAATCAAGGATTACAAACTGATTCAAATTATAGATCATAACAGGTTTTATGGTAAAAGAGAAGAGTTGCGTCGGTGTTGAAATGTCTTAATTACTTTGATATCAGAGTGACAGCAGACGATTAAAAACCATTCTCGCCAGCTGGGTGGCCGCTATTGTTCCGATGGTTAGCCAGTTTTTTAATTTAGCACATTTCACTCAAATAATTTTGCTTTTGTTACTGTTGCTAAGGTGCTCTAACCTATTTCTAAAGAATTTGTCACGGCCGTTGGAGGCATTATATATCGTTGGCTTTAAAGCTAGCCATGCACAGTCGCACTAAAAAGAGACACGTCCTACTGAGTCATTGTGTCGCTATGGCTGTCTAAGTCTCGTTTTCTCAATCGTTTATCCAATTTACGTGGCTCTGGTGAAGATATTTGAGCCAACTCTTCGCATTGAACGCTTCAAGTAGGCGTTTTTCAGGTAATGAAAGACTTTTTTGTTACAATTTGTTAAATTTTGTTTTTTAGATTCATCATTTCCGATGTCGCTTTATAGACAACATAAAAATGGCAGTTTTGACGACAAATTCGACGAGAGAACATCCCCAAGTAATGACACTTTGCACTTAGGATTTCGATCGAACATTTGCTGAACACCTTTCCTGGTAATTTAAACTTAGTTTCTCATACTGCAACAGATGATCAAACTTGAATCAGTTAAAACACTGCAACTACTTTGATTAAAAGAGGGTTGTAAAGTCGAGGACCCGATTCCGTTTCACGTACGGATTTTTTAGAAAAATTCACGCGTGACTCGTACTTTAAACACTTTCGCACATCACGAATTTAAAAGGAAAACGGAGTTTCAGGGAACTCGAGAAGTCAGTTTATGAATTTATGAATCACGTTCGCCCTTCTGTAAAATTCGCGCATAACATTATAGTTTTGGCCCGGCTCAATCACGCGTCTGGTATAAACCCTTTTCCATCCTCATAAATTTTAGTTAGGGAGCTTTTCATTGAAGTACTCCTCTAAGAGCTAGTAAGAACTTAAATTAAATTCACTCCAATGAACAGCCTATTGGACGCAAGAACGAGCGCGAGACTAAGGCGCGATTAAATAAGTCTTGCATTTCCTTTGCGGGAAGTTGGCTTCAGTTTTCAAGAGCAATGCCGCAGAGTATAAGGAAGGCTGCGGGGCTCAAGGACGTTTGGGTTCTCGATGAAAATGGTGAAATTTTCTCTTTCCCATTCCTTTCGCAGCCAGGCTTGGCGACGAAATAGCCCATAAAGCGGCCAGGCGTTCTGAAGTAAAAATCTCAAAACGGTTTCAAGTTTAATACTTGAGTCTTTTTTTAGACGGCGAAAAGCTATACGAGATGCGCAAGTTTCGACATCATGAACACCAATAGGTGAAAAGCAACTTCGGTTGCCGGCCTTGCCAACGAATCTTATTACTTGTGTTCAAATGAATTGAAGCATGACCTCCCGCCTCGACCACTGACCAATTTTCTAAGGTGAAAGATTCTCGGGGACCTTCTTTAGCACCGTCTTCATTCATGTGTTTTTGTTAACCCAGAAGGCGGAAAACACTGTCCTCTTGGGTAAAATTTCAGCTGAAAAAACTTCCAGCCGGTTAGACTTGATTTGAGTTCGTACCAGCAGTATGAGTTTACATTATATATTTACAGAATGATCAGAATGCCGGTGGCTTGTTAACTTAGTTAGAAGAGCGATTCATCGGTATCGCGAAGGTTTAAATTCCGTACATGCCTGAATTTTTTTTGTTATTTTCCTTTTTCAGGCATTATTTTCACCATTGCTTAAGTAGTGTTCATTACTACGAAGACCGCTTCCATATTCATTTCTTTATCCGCAGTTCACATGTATTTATAATGAAGTATAATCTCCCCCACATTCACATAACTGTGGAAACCAACTTAAAATCTTGTTTGCGATCACGTAATTTTACTGTATCGCTACCTCAACCCTCTGATGTAGCCGTCATGTGGGGGCGGTACTCTTTAAAAGTCAGTGGGGAGAAAAAAAAGAAAATATACCATATTTTTTCTCTTCGATTTTAAACGATGCAAACAGTTGTCAGATTCATTTGGATTGTGAAGAAATGATTGAATTATTCATGTCTCTTGTAGACATGAATACATAAAAAGCAAACTTTTCCTCTCCTGTAGACATGTTAAAGAACATTATGTTTCCGTCCTTCATATTCTTTGTAAAATTGGCACGTTGCTTAAAAAGACAGCTCTATCAGTTTTGATGATTCTTGGCACCTGATGTTGATAAAAATGGCTCTCGATAAGAAAACCAAAACGCAAACAGATACGTGATCTGGGAAAACAATAGAAGGAAAACATAGTCGATCGCAAAACGAGGTAGACGAGGATGTGTTTATGGGGAGCCATTTGTGCCAAAAATATTAATCGCAGCGACAAAACTCAATCGTTAGTGCCAAAATAGCGATTAATATTTTAGCTGTACCGATCGAGATTTATCACAAGCGATTGAAATTTTGGCAGTAACGATTGATTTTTACCACTAGCGATTGATATTTTTGGCACAAATAGCTCCCCATATGTGTTAGCTTTAAAAACAGATAAAGTTGACTGTGAGTGCCGAGTTAGTCTAACATTACATGTTCACATGTTCTTTCTTTACACACAACTAAGAAATTTAGAGACGCTCACTGTAAGAATCTAGAAAAGAAACATAAGTCCTTGGTTGTAGCTAGTCAGTAGCTTAGAAATGCCCTTTGAGATCGACCATATTGTGCCAGTCGTTCAGGTTTGTTAATGAATATTGCCTATGTGCAACTAAGCTGCACGTGTACTCTTAGTCCATTGCAAAAGACAGCGCACGCGAACGGAACACCGCACGTGCGTAGTTATTGCATGCGTGTGTTTACGTTTCGAGAACTTCCTCGAAATATCTCGAAAATATCTAAGGTGCGCGTTAGGCAAACAAGTACATCAATGGCTTTTGATAACTTAAAAGAAGCGCATTTAATTAACTTATGATGAAAGAACGTAATATCCTTGAGCAGATGTCACGATTAAATAGCTTAATATAGCTGCCACGATCTAGACAAGTTAAATATCGCGCAAGAGCACATGTTAGTGTGGCGACGGCCAAACACATAAATAGTAATTTATATTATAGCAAAGTTCAGATATAACGTGTGCTGTCATTGGTTGAAAGAGCGTGCTCTATGAGAGTATAGAGCAGAGAGCAGAGCTAAAGCTGTCACGCTATCTGCTAAATTGTACTATGTCTGACCTTTTCCGGGACTTCTCTCGAGCTTTTTTTCGTTGATTGGAAGTCAAATTTCAGAATAAGCGAGCCAGCAAGTAGCAACAAAAGAATCAAACAAAGGTTTGTAAACATGCCAGGTGCTGTAATTTACGTTATTATAACGTGAGCAGAGATGAAAATCCTCAAAGAGAAAACGAAATGGACAGTCCGAGCTTTAAAGGTTTTCACGCTCAGTTAGATTGCAAGCTTACGTACGATAATGAAAATCAAACACACCCAACACTCGTGTATTGTATAAAATTTCGTGTTCAAAAACAAAACAGGAATGATGAAAAATATAACCAAACTGGCATAACTGTTAGAATTCATACTAATCATGACGGTGTCAGAGCGACTGCGATCATGGTGAGGTCCATCGCGGCTAGCTTATCATGGCCATCTTCGGTCATCGCAGTGAAGCAAGCCACAGAAACTTCATCTGCCGCCCTTCGAGTGAAAAAATAAGAGCTTGCTCTGACATCCTTCCCGATGCGTTGAGTGGAAGGCCACATCAGTCACTGCAGCCGAGTTTTATGGCGCTGTCATCCTGAACGATCTTCATATTCCCGGGTGAATTCGGCTGTCGTTCATTCATAAAACATTCGCTTTGAACAGTTTGTTTTCTGCTAGTCATGTGAAAAAACTTGCGTGTTTTTATGAGCCACAATTCGGCCGAATTTCGCTGAACGCTGATTTTACTTTCAGATTCTGTATTATAGACTAAAAAACTTCAGGCAAAAGTGTGAAATTCAACCTGCCAAACTATTTCAGTTTGTAAACTATTGCAGAATGTGAACTTTGATGATTTGACATTTTTGACAGCTTTAGACTTGTACAGCAAATCAGATTATTTGAACCATTCTAACGGGAATACTAATTGGCGTGCTTTATGAGAGTATAGAGCATGCTGACGACACTGTTGTTCGCTTTGGAAATAAAGTTTGTTTCGAAAATTGAAACTAATGCTTGGGGAATTTAACCGATTCTTTGTTATAAAACAAATAGAGAAGCTTTGACTGTGCTCTGTTCTGTTGTAAAGCACTTAGGAAGCGGCTAAAGGGTCCTAAAGCACTCAAGAAGTGGGAAGAAACTCTCGACTACGTCTGGTATTTCTCGCTACACTTCTTTCGTGCTCCAGCCGCTTCCTGCGTGCTTTACAACAGAACAGAGCACAGTTAAGACTTCTCTATTTGTTAAATAAGGTTTTCTGGTCAATTGTAACGCATAATGCAAGAGGCTTGGTCAAGTGCCGTAAAAACTAGTTAGATTGGTCTATTGTGACTAAGGCAGCACCCAAGGTAATTATTTTTACATTAAATCTACTAGTTTTGGTCTAACTTATTGCGTACTTTGTAACATTTTTATAGCTTTAATTTCATCACTTAAACATTTTTAATCTTAAGATTTAAGTTTATTGAAGACAAATTGTACGCGGCATCGTTTTTCGTTGTTTAATTTAAGAAATGTTTAGTTTCCTTTTTGTGACTTTCGAAGCGTACGAATTGTATCTCTATTCGTGTTGCGCTATTTTATCTATTTCTTTGTTGTATACGTAATTTTTCATTTCAGTCCTCACGGTATTCATTCGAAACATACTTTGGATCGAGAGAATAAAATATCGGTTTGGGGAACGTGTCATAACTTGAGTCACTGGAGCAATGAGCCAATAATGAAAGCTGGAGAGTCCAGCAGTCTACACAGACGACGAAAAACAAATGATGTAAAAAAAGCCACCTTTTCCCTTTGAATTTTCATATTCATAGAGCGACAAAATAAAAGGCCTGCGGGCAGGTATCACTCTTCCGCATGTTCACGTGGGCTTACAGTAATTGTTTCGATTTTATCAGAGAATTTCCGCCGGTTGTTGTGGTTTGATGTCTTAATCCTATACTTCCTGGTCTGCTGCAACCTTGCGACATATGGAAACCAACAAATGCTGGGCGCATACGATCGCAGTGCCGAATTTCTGCTCGGAGCCGACTTAGACGCGAGGATATTTTTGGCGCCTTTGTTTATTATTTTTCTATTTTGATGATAATCAACAAACTGTGGACTCTGCACCGTTTAACACATCAGCGCCTTTGCGGTCGGTTGTACATCGAACATCTGTTTATCTTTGGATAAACAAATGATAGAAGATTAAACTACAGTGACAAGAACGACTTGATCTGGTAAGTGAGGAAGTATAGATATAATTCTTTGATCAGAGGCTCGATGTCAAATGACTTGAGGTTGAATCGAAGGTGATTCAATTAATGCTAAGCAACCCTTGAGAAAACGTGTACGAAAATGTGACGAGAGGCCGGCCTCACTCTTTGACTCAGCTCGCTATAATGCTTACAACTAATCAAATTATCAATTTAAAGCTATCTAGAAAGCGCTCGTGCGATATAGAACCGCAGAGTTTTCGTTGAATCTGTGTCCGGCTGGATGGAGAAAGTAGGGAAGCTTCGCCTAATAGCTTTTGTGTCAAGTTAGAGACTGAAATATCTTGTGCAATATTTATTACAATGTCGCCATAATGAATCCACGTTGTCATTTCCGCGTCATTGTGATTTCTCCGAGTCTGAAGAACGTACGCCACTGATCTAAACCCCTCATTGTAAATTTGAAATGTTGAGCAGAATTACCCATCTCATCTTTGAAGCTAAGTAATTAATCGTTTGTTCCCTCATTCCATCACAGTGAGATGATTTATTTTTCACTCTCACTTCCCTGAAAACAATGCAAGCAAGAATGTGAGTTAATATTAATGTAATTAATCCCTTCAGCTCTAGTAACAGAACCGATTCATCTTGTTAGAAAGATGATTTTATTTATTTTTTTATTAACGCCTATTACCAATTTAAGTGCCTCTTTTTTAACTATGTGATTATGGTGGCGTCATTGACAAATATACCTCAGACAGGTTTTTCATACAGCAAAGGTCAAGATAGTTGATGACTGACCTGCTGAAAAATACCATCTTTAAATTGCTGTTTTGTCTACCAATGCAAGTCAAGCGGAAAGCAGAGCTTTCTTTGTCAATCGTTTCGCGTCACACAGCGCCGAACGACAAGGTTCAAAATTGACTGCGGTAGGGTACCGGGGATTCTGAACGTTCATGAAATTGCAGACCTGAGCTACCACTTAAGTTCAGACCTTCTACTCTGACTAGCGTGTAATGTGTCGAGGATTAATTGTTTTTTAGTTTTCAAGTTAATGTTGATTGAAGTGAAAAAGCTCAGTTTTTCTCTCCCAATAGTTTGTCGGTTTAGCTAGCGGAATAACTTGTCTAACAATGACAGAGAGAAAAGACAACTCCATATAGAGCTCTGTGTAACAAGTCGAAACAGGGTCTGTGAACTGTCGTACCAATTTAAGAAACAGAGCTTTCAGAATATTGATATTGGCTGCCGTCCAACGGTGCTTTGGGTATGGATTATCATCAGGAATTAATGGATGCTCCCAAAACGACCGAAAGTCAATAACACTCGATATCTCGATATGAGACTAGTCTTCTCAGAAAATTCATATTGGCATCCCTGTGAGTTAGCACCGTGTATTGGTAACTTTACAATGAAGGGTTACTTAGTCAGCTGGTATTTCGGCAGAGATAATATTAGATTCCAGATTTGAAAAAAAATATATTTATAATAATAATGATATTTCCCTTGCAATATTTTCGAGAAATTTATGTATGTGCAAGCAATTTTTAATATTCATTTCTGTGATGATGTCAATTTTATTTAACTAGAAAATTCAGTGCGTACCAACCGTTTGGAGCCTACTAAGCTTCGGTCGCCTGTCTTAGTATACGGCAAACAAAATACTTTGTCTGCTATGATCCTATATTCTCTGATTATCTCTTCGTCAACAACGGAACGACTAGCTAACCTTCTCTGACCTGTCCAGATAGTTTTTGCTGTGAAGAGAACTTACACGCTGGGAAACCCGGCCAATTCAATCCTGCTGTTCAATAGACCGACCACAGCAACTGACTGCTGTAAAAAACATACAATTCTGAAGGACCTAAAGTTGTCTAGCGTGAGCAATGGAGATGCAAAAACCAGGTCGCAAAACTTGCTTAAAGCTAGACACTCGACTACTCTTTTTAGTAATATTTCTTGTTATTGTGGACCTATCAGCATTTTAAAACCGTCACCGTCTGATTTCAAGGTACGATGAACATTTCGCTTTTTCAAAGCAACTTTATATGGGGGAAAATATCGTTCTTGGTAGCTACATTTATCGCCACCGATATCGATAGTAGCTACATATATCGCGACCGATATCGCCCTTTTAAGCGTGCTGGAAACTTTGATTTCAGCGAACCATTATACAGTAAAAGGAAACCTCGGCCTTCAAAACCGAAAACCTAGCCGTATCGCCAAGTATTATCTTTATCCAGGAGAGTTCTCAGAGGCACTGAGAAGTTTTCACATTCAACATTGCCAGTAAATTTTGAATGTGATCTCCATCAAATGACTGTATTCTTTTTCACTTTTATATTCTTAAATTACTATTTTTACCCCAATTTGGAATGTTGTGACGCAGTTTTCGTGATAGGTCGATTCATATCGTGTATGTTTATACACCTCCATGACACCTTGTGAGTTATACGTGGCATTATCGCAGATAAACGCTGATAAGTGTTATTAAATGACTGCGGGCAAGAGGGAGGAGAGACAATGCAGTTATCAAGAACAGGTGGTGGTTATGTAATTTATCTCTTACTGGCTCCTACTTAATTAGCACTGAAGCAAAACATAAACAGCGTTTTACCCCGGCGTTTGTTTACCAGAGGAGAAAGAGATGTCTACATTTGTATAGCCTGGGGTTTTCTGCGTTTCAGCGAGGAGAGAGACCTAGCAGATCGATAAAGTAAACATAGGAAATGTAAGTTTAGAGATTATTTTTATCCATAAGGAAAGTGATTTATACAACCCAGTAATAACCGTGCGATTCTGACATTACGAGAAACCATGGAGCATGAATACTTTAGAGTTCTTGTTCTCATTTTAAGCATGCATCTTGCAAAGAAAGAGTCGTAATTGATTGACATTCGAACACGTTCTCATGTGTTGAGAAATGGTTCACGAGATATCATACATGAACATGTAACAGCAAACAGAGTAAAGAATCCTCAAAGAAGGACCCTGGAATCTCAGCTTTTCGCCTTACACCTTTCAAACTCTGTGCGTCTGAAATATTTAACCAAAAGAAATTCTAATAAGTTCGCGTTTCACTCTTATGTCACGCGATAAACGACTTTAATAAGATCGATGAACAACCAGCTGTACAAGACTTTTTAATAATTCTTTAATCTCTCTGCTTTGATGGCTTCTAGTCACATGCTTGAAGGATCCGATGGCGATTTGACAATAATATAGTAGCTATTTCTCTTCTACGAAGAGATGTACCAATAAATTTCCAGTGCAACAACTTACATTACCTTTGATAAAAGAAACCTATTATGATAATTTCAGCCTCAATTAATTATCCGTTTTTCTTCGCCATGTATTATTTTACATTAAGAAGTTTACACGAGAAACACTTATTACTGTAATTAATCATATGTTTTCAACATTTTCCCCGATTTTCTTCGGAGGTGGCGCTTCTCTACAACAAAGTACATTTTTATCTTGCAAAGAGTGCTCTAGAAATTTGACTAAGTTATTTTTAACGTCTCTAAATTTCCGGTCATAAGATTAGCGAAGGTCAGATGTGATATTCAGCTTTCCAAAAACATTTCGGAATTGTTGTTTATACAATTAATTTAATCGTCCATAGAGAAAGAGAAGTCACGAAAGATAAAAATGCCCTAAAAGTTTGTCGGTAAAGATTGAAATGAGACGACGGAGTGAGAATTCTTTAGCTTACTTTTGGAACTAGTGCCCGCGTCCTATTTTAATGTTTCATCACCGTCACCCTAGTCAACAGAACCCTCAATCACCGGCCATTCCAGAGTCATTAAACCAGTGGAAGAAAAGAAAATATAACACCTAAGGCGATTCTGTTGTCACAGTTCAGTAGTAACAGCCACTGAATTTTTTTTATTATGGAGTGCTACGGTTTCACCAAATCCTCTTTTTTGTATATCTTAGTTTATATTTGAAGATCAATGTGTCTTGATCTGATCCAAAACCTCAGTTGAGCTCGAAGGCGACCGATCGCCCTCTTTTAGGTGCTGCTAGGTAAATCGTACCTTCATTTTCACTTTGAAGTTCAACTTCCTTCCGCTTGCGCCATTATTTTTCATTAGCATATCTTTCAGACGTGATAGCCTGCAGGGAAGAGTTAAACACTATCAGCACTGTCTTTCTGGAAGATACCTTTTTCAGTCTTTATTCGCCTGCCTTGCTTTCATTTACAATACAGTTCATATGGTCATGTGAAGCTTGTGCACTTTCAGAGTGCTATCCGTTGAAGAGCTCAGAATACTCGAGAGTTATTAATACAACAGTACCTCATAGGAAAAGCACTTTAGTGGAACTGATTAAGATTGCAACACATCAGGTATCCCGGATACTTAAACGAACTTTAAACAACACATTTAAGCCCCCTTCGGCTAAGAGATTTTATGTTGTGGTCATCTCTTTGTCATATACTCTCGTTGAGAGCAGGAGTGACTGGAGGGAAGGAGATTGTGAAACAATAGGAACAGCCATTTTACAGCCCGTGATACAATTATAATTCTGTCAAAATATGGATTTACAGATCACTTCTGATAAGCAAACAGCCGTGCAGTAGGAGGTCCTATATCTGATTGACAACTATTCAGAACTTATATAAACGTGGTGCATTACGTAACCTTGTTCTTTACACGAGTTTTTCCTTCGATTTTTTTTTCCATTTTTTTTTTAACAGTAATCGATCCTATGGCCACCTGATATTAACGAAAAAAATAGAAAAAAAAATGAATGAATGATCGGGTTACAGCAATAGTGCCTTAGGCTGATCTTCCTGGTCCCTTGAGAAGTTTTCAGCTTGACATTTCCTTTAAACAGTTAAACGCTCGCCTTTGACCGTTTGTGCGCTTAAGGGAGAACATTTGTTTACGAACTGGGTTGTAATTGTATGGATATGGCGGAAGTGAGCGAAATCAGGATTGATTTTTGCGTTGCTGTGATTCTCCTACTGAACCTCATTAGTACTTTCCACTAGTTTCTTATCAGTTTAGAGATGAATCCAGTGCTGCTTTAATGTCGCCCAGTTCAAACGCCGTGCCACTAAGTCCTCAGTCGCACCTCGCGGATAAATTATCGGTGTTTAAATAAGTTTAGCTTGGCGGGCAGATAGGCCCGATAGAGAATGTGACAGAGTGACGTGTCACTCTCAGATACAATATAGACCAAATTCACGGCAAAGGCCTGACTTCAAAGTCAGTTCAGATTTGCAATGTCGTTACAATAGTTGATAAACAACTATAAGTTGATTGACAGAGGTAAAACGCCATAGCGAATTTGTTTGAATAGCTGACGTTTGGAGCGTCAAAAAGCTTTTCAGAATTCGCTTCGGAAGTTTAACTGCTTTTATCAGTCAACATATATTTGATAGCCATCTAATTGTTTCTCTTGCACATCAACACGACACAACCGTTTCTCTAGAAACTAATAGAAACCCTCGTGACTATACAGCAGGATGCTAGTGACGCACGCAGGTAAGGATCATCAGGCTGAGATGGTAAAAGCCAACAAGGGTTCAGTTTGGCTTGTAAATGTCATCCTTAGTTCATTTACTCCTCCAAGAAGTTATGAACTTGCTTCACTTGCAAAAAGTTCTCCAAACATTTCGTCCTCGGGGAACTAATAAGATGGGTGAAGGAGAAAAAAATCTCCTTAATATGCTGCAACCTTGCTCGCAATATACATTAATTTTTATTTACCTTTTCATATTTGTCTTTTAAATTATGTGACAACCATTGCATCGGGATGACGCCATGTTTCTTTATGTAGATGGTTTTTGTTCCATTTCTTTACCTGATGCTCTTTGAATCAGTCGTCGCTCGAAAGTCATCCAAGCCAAAGGAAAAAAAAACGTAGAAACTAGTTAAAAGAGTAGCGTTCAGGTTAATCCTTATTGCAGAGGGCTCATCAGCCCGATTAGTTCATTGGGACTACTGAAAGTGCAAGTATACAGCATAGTGCTTTGCTATGGTGCTGTGCCTTAAAAATGGGCTTCGTCTAAGGATATTCAGTTTGAAGAATGCAGCTCAAATTCGTCAGCTTTCTAGTGTTAATCATCATCATTCTTAACTAAATGTTTGTCTACCAAAGAGAATGCGTTTTTTTTAAAATTTCATTCTCTTTAAAGGTAAATTTAGTATCAACTGGCATCTGGATCACCTCTCTCAATGGTCTGCCTTTAATTGTCAGATCGATCCAGATTATGGATGAATATATTGCTCCATAAAAGTAACATAAGAGAGATCAGAACCGATATTGTTCTATTGTGTATGAGCGATTGAATGTATCTAAGACGAATGATGGACTGTGCACAGGATCGACTGCTTTTGTGGTAGGGCTCTATAAAGGTTTCGATTGATCAACTTCAGCATGTTAACTGCGCCATTCTGTTGACGATAAACAAATTCATTTGAACTTTGTCTAATAGTAGTGCAGGATTTGTGCCGCTTTCAAGCGGAGGCGTTTTTAGGGCAGCAAACAAAGTAAAATCGTCCTGTACGATATCATTGCGGTAGAGTTGCTCTTTATACTTTCACTTACATGTCTGCGTAACAATCCCATGTGAAAAATTCTGACCATTGAAAGAACTGACCGTAAACTGTAATTTTACGAACTTATAGCAGTGATTTACAGACGAATCTTTTGTGAATGGTCTGAAGAATATGATAATTATTCTCATTTCATGTACAGACGACCCCCTCGACATGACTGATGTCTATGGATATGATAGATGTATTCAGCAGTCTTATCAAATGTTATCGACTCAAGACTCAAACCGAAGCCCACGGCACACACAATCCGGCGTAAGCTATGCGAGAGGTAAGAACACCGTCGACTTGTAGCAGAGATTAGGAAGGTATCATCAAGACGTTCTTTTCATATGTTATGATTATGCAACAAGCTGAGCAATGTCAAAGATAATTGAATGCTGGGCTAAGTAAACACAGCTGAACTTTAATCCGGACAATCGGATTGCGCGTGCTACTGCCACTGATTCTCGGGCGATGTAATTTTCGCGATCAAAGACACTAGTAAAACTTAAAATTGACCAAAAAATGATACTGTGAAAATAAGCGACGGGTTTCATTTAGGTATAAAACCTAAACTGGAATCCTGAAATGAGCAGTAAAGTGTACCTCCTTCATTTGCATCTCAGTAGTCCAATAGGTGCTTTTGTATGTTTTTAAATGGATACAAAAGACGTTTAGTAAATTCTGATCAGCCACTCAGTGCATTTTTTTGCCGATTTTGTTGCGTACGAACACTTCATTTTATTTAAATTTTTTTTTTGTGTTCCCGTAAATTATGGTTAAGGAAAACTAAAATGGAACAGTGAGAATCAGTATGAAATTTCATTTGTATTCATCATGAATACAAATCATAAAGTTCCTCGAGGCAATTATATTTATGTTCCTTTGTAGTCTCGCAAAATTAATTCAGCTAAAACAAACTTGTCTAGTATTAGTTATACGGTGAGTCATTCTGGTTTGCATTGTATTCATCTATTGGCAGAGCTTTACTAAGAGATAAGTAAACCGAGCGAACTAAAAGTAACCCTATATGTGAGATATCTTTAAAATACGACCATGGCGACTCCTTTTGTTAAAAAGCCAACTCAAACGATCACGTCACCGGTTTCATAAACAAAACAATTGCCACGAGAAAAAAAAAAAAAAGAAAGAGCCGAAGTAATTATAAAGTTTCGTATCACATACCCAGACCTACTTAAAGCAGCATTCGTTTGAGAGGAAACACAAGCTATCTATTCTAAATTCTGGTAACATTATAATCTTCTAGGACCTTTATTAGACATAGAATCTTTTCATTTTAATTTATCTTTTCTCACCCCTGTTCATATCTTTGACAATCATTTACATTCTTGTGGAACAAATTCTGTGCTGATCAATGAAAAAACGTTCTTTAATCTAGCAATACCTTTAACACCACCGCCCCAAAATTCGTGTCTTATTCTAAATTACAGTGAAAAGAGAATGGAAAAACTATTAATAGGCGGATAGGGGAAGTCTCCGTGTGGGGAGAACTGTAGACCTCTCAAGGAGACCGCATGAGATCTGGGTGCGAACATATCACGAGCTTTGAAAATGTCAAAATGCATAACAATTATGGCGGCTCGATACGATCGCACGCTTGTTATCTGAAAACAATTTAAAACAATACAGTTTTTATGCGGTGGAATCTGCATCCGTATTATTCATGGCCCCTTCTACGCCTGAAAAAGCGGTCAACCGAAAAGAGAACACCGTGGGAGCGATTGTAAAAAGGCGACTGATTCGAAAGTCTCAGCATGCTCAGATACCGATCTTAGCGAAGTTCTATTCCATTACGTTATGTTTTGCGACAAAGAAAATAGGGGTATTCCATAGTCCGAAACTTGCTCAATGCCCTATTGATGGCTATTAGTGACCTTGAAAAGCATAAAAATTTTCTCGCGCGCTCGCGCCAACATTGAGCAAAAACCCTATGGAACCTCCCAAAGCTTGTATGTTTTGTTTGCCCATTTCAGGTCATGTGATAATAATCAAGAGAGCTGTTTCTTTCAAATTTCCTCTTATTAACGGGGTCATATGTAGGTATAATCTACAGAGATAAAGCTGGGAATTCCTTGAGACCTGGAAGGGGTAAACAAAACGTAGGAGGTCTGCTAATCTACAGAACTTCATAAGAATGTTAATTGAATAATCAGGTAAATGTAGCGTGGGAGGAAAGCGATTGAAAGATTTTTAGGGACTATATTCCTAATACAAATATCGGTCGCGTAGAAGTAAATGCCCTCCTTGACTGGGGAAGGATACTGTTATTTTTTGGAAAAGAACAACGTTAAAAAAACAACATCAACCTTAAAAAACCTTTAATCGTTACATGCACACACCAAAAATTACGTGAGCAAATGAATATAAATATACGGCTAATGAACTGATAAACGGGGTAATTTTCTGAAGAAACTGTGGAGTTGCGTCGGTTGGGGAGTATAACATGATAATTTGTTTTTACTCAACTGAGTTGATAATGTAAATTGGCTGCCATAAAGAGTTTTCTAAAGCTGATGCCTCGAGCGTTAGCTCATCGTCAGATCGAATGGAGTAATAGACACGTCTAAGTTAAGTGACATTAGGTAACGAAAAGTGCTAATAATGTGTGCCAAAAAAATTAGCGGTAAAATGAACAATGCATAATTATAACTAACTTCGTCAATGTGCTATTTACAATTACAGATGAACCCCCATAACTCGAATTGCCAAGGGAAATTGAAATTACCTCGAGTAATCTGGGTTTCGAGTTAGAGGGGTTTTGAACAAAAAGACCAGAAACACTTGATTAAAGGAGTTTTCTGCTTACACATTGCATAGTAAGATTTCTAGCGATTTAAGAGCATAAAAACGACAAAACAAAACAAAACAAAAGCATGAAAACCACGAATAAATGAGATTAAGTGTAATCTTTTGGTGCAAAATGTTATGGCTTATTAGTCTGCAAAAGTGAAAATCGACTTTGAGTTATTGAGGGTAAAATTACAAAGAAAATTATCTAAAGTTAAGTAAAATTCGCTTCGAGTTAGCGGGGTTTCGAGTTATCGGGGCATCGAGGTTAAAATTACAATAAATTTAGGAGGCAAATCCAAGGGAAATCAGTTTTGCTTTGAGTTAGTAGGGAATTCGAGTTACCGAGGGTTCGAGTTTTCGGGGTTCAACTGCAACACCACGAATATAGCAGTTACCTTGTAGAGCCAAACAAGAAAGGAGGGGAGATCTATCACTCCTTAGTAGAAGAAACTTTCCTCTTTCTTCAAAGGACGGATCAGTGAAATTTTTTTTGCAGATATGGCGACTTGAATTTTTAGTTCATTTATCACTACATAATTTAAGGCGCGCTGATCGGATAGCTCGAAGGTGAGTAGCTAAGTATAATCAATCACCGAGAAGACAGAGGGAAGCGAAATGGCCTCTCATTTTGGAAAATTTTAACAATAATCAAGAACAGAAAAATGGAAAATCAAGTGCACTTTGGTTGCACAGTATTTAGTGACAGGTTTTCGTTGACCTTTTTTTTAATCTTTTGATAATTGTGTTTGAAATTCTAACCTGGAATTTTAGGACGAAATATTAAAACATGTAACAAATCAAAATATGTAATGTAGGGTAGCACCATATTTAAGATGTAAACAATGAAACATCGAATGCATTGCAACATAGTTTCAGCAACAAAAGTTTTATTTGCCCACAAGAAAGTGTAGCGGTACTCTCTGCTCATGGCAGTTAAAATCCACTGCTACGTGCGCAAGGCCTTAAAATTTGTGAGTATTGGACACAAATAGAGCATTTTCGGTCGGGTAGTTATTCAGCTTGTGTGCCATAAACTAGGACGCTTATTCTCCTCAGTGTCGATGAAATTGAAGGACAATTACCTCCATTTTCAGGGAATAAGTTTTTGTTATTGTCACAGGAGAACGTGTCACGGCTTTTTAAAGATACCTAAAGCTTAGACCGTGAGGAATTAACACGAAATTACATACTTACGACACTGCGAAATGACAGTGGTGGGAATTATGATAAAGATTTATAAAACTACTCTTTTAAAAATGGTGCAGTTACTTCTACACGTAGACTTTCCCACGACAATTGCATTAACTCTTTCACTCCAAAAGTCTCTTTCTTCTTATTGTCTGTCATAAAATTCTTAAGATGTTATTTCACTGAGTTTAGTTTTAAATCAACTAATAATCCTCTACTTGATCTTTCTCTTAATTTTCATCTCTTTTCTACTTGATATTGAATTGGTATTGTTAGGAGAAATTCTGTTCTGGTCACTCGAGGGAGTTAAAGGATTAATGACTTTTATAGACAACACAATTACTATTGTGCAGTTGGATCAGCAGGGAAATCTCAGAGGCACGTAAAATCACGAAGCAGTCACTATAGATCTATCTATAGTTAAAAGCAGAATGAGAAATTGGAATTTCGAATATAAGAGCTCTCTGGTACTTTTGATTTAGCTTAAACCTTTGCGTATTTTATGATAACACTGCCGTACTTTTAAAGGAATAAATTGAATGAAAATGAAAATGAAATGAAATATCAATTAATCCTATTTCGTCCAGACAATAAAATGTTAAAACTACACTGGGGCAGCTCAGAAAGCAAAGTTTCACCACTAGGTCAGATTGTAGTTGATAAATTGTTTTAAAATGATCAGAAAAATATAAAAATTTGTGACCTTAATGGGTTCAAAGCATATATATTGGATGACCGCTTTTATTCAAGTTGCTTTCAAGTTTTCGAAAATATTTAATTCTTGTTTTAATTAGGATCTTCCGTTGTTATTCATGTTTTTATCAATTCAACGAAAATGTTATCCTGCATGTAAGGATATACTTAAACATCATGGAAATTCTGGGACGTGACCGCCTCATCAAGTTCATTATGCATATAAATATTTTGCAGCAGTTGATATAATAGGGACCTGACATACAAGGCAGGTATCATTTGACCCCAGTGAACGTCTAATCAGTTGAAAAATAAAAAAGCTAAATAAACTTTAAAAAAAAATCTGAAAAAGCAAAAGAACAATTTCCATTATATACTTGTATATGGATAGAAATTGGATAGACAAAACTTTATGCAACTGTTTGTATGAGTATGAGAGAGCGACGTTTTGTGGAATATTATTAGTGTAATCTGTAAGGTTTCACATTACTACAATATACACTATTTGACTGGAGAGATTTTTCTTTTCTGACTATTGATTTAAAGAGTTAGGTGCAAGTAAAGCGTCTCATTATATATATCTGACACTTAAGAACTTCGGATCAAAGTGACACTTAAAGTTTAGTCAGTGTGAAATAGTATCATTTTGCCGGAGAGAAAAAAAAATTCCCAGATCCTGACCAAGCAGAGCCGTGAAGGTAATTAAAGTAGCACAAATGTTTTCACAGCTGTGCTTGGGTCGGGAAAATTACCAAAAGAGTTTGCATGACTAGGTGTTTTTGAAAATAATTTTCTGATATTTAGATTTTGGACAAACACATGTAATTATTTGTCGTTATCAATTGCAGTTAAAATGAGAATATTTTAACCAATCACTGACCGCGAAATTTATTTTGAAAGGGTAAATAGATTCTTTTAATTTATCCGTTGGCCTTTTAAAGCAATTAAAGTTGATACTTTATGTGACCAAACAGCTGGTTGTGTTTTATTTTGTAATCAACTTTGTCTTCATCGATGGTCTACCTAGTTAAAAATGATTAAGTTGGCGGTGTTTTGTCTTCAAACAAATCCAAGATCATTAAAAATGGAAGCGTTTACTTGTCTGATCAACCACTACCTTCTCATCGAAAAGAGAGCAAGGAAAATTAACGAGGGAAAGAATTTGATTCCAAGAGGGGAAACATTATTAGGTGACGCACAGGTGTGCGTGGTGTTGATATTGCAAACAGGACCGTTAAATTTCCACCTTTCTGACAATATTAAGACAATAATCCTGTAACCGAGTGTTCTCTGCTGAACATAATCCATACTGAATGTCACTTCGCTGCGAAAAGCTTTTTGTGTGATGCTTTTCTCTGCTAAGTCTTTGATAATCACTCAAATGAGTGCAGACTCTAATTTATAATCACAAGGCATTTTGATTTGTCCCTTAGTCTCTCTCGAACATTTTAACGAGTACTCAGTGCACGATCAATTTGTAGTGAAAATAATGTGGGATAATGACAGCTGCGATTGACTAATGATATAGTTTTGTTTATTCACTCAGCTGTAGAGGTCTTTTAGATAAGGAGAATAAAGAGTCTATCCCTGGGATAATTACGTGCTTTTTGCTATTAAAAAAGAAATGTAAATTAGGTGTGTAGTGGTCGAGTAATGAAGACATGATTACTCGTTAAGACATCGGCTTTGGCAGAAGGCGGAAAAAAAACGTCCTTCCCAATGGAGGAAATTCCATCTGCATGGAAGAATGGTAATTACGCGTGTTTCGTCTGAAATAATTTCATATCGCGCAACGTGATTGACAGAAGTACCTTCATTCAGTTAAAGCGCTATTGGCCACATTACAATTTAGCAGTTCAGTCGAGCTGCTTAGCGTGACAGAACCGGAATAGTATTTAATCTTTCTGTTGCTGTGTACTCCATCTAGTTTAAAATTTACATCTGTCGTGTTTAGGCTCAGCCTTAAAAGTTTATGGGGTAGCACCACTGACTTGAGAATCTCTGGAAGAGTTATGTGATGAAAATATGGCGAACTAAAGATGGACTGAACTCCTTTCTTGAACGTTTATTTAACATGGAATGCTTTTTTTATTATTATTATTTTTTTAGCTTAATTGATTATACTTGATCCTTGGAATATTAAAATGCCTACGTGAACAGACAGTACAAGTTCCAAATCAATTAAGTCTAAAGTTTTTTTTCTCCTTTACTTTTGTTCTGTTTAGTTTGAGTTTACATTTACATTGAGAAACATTCGCGTGAACGCAGAAAAACGCTTTCGTAATAAAGCAAACTATCTGAAATGAAAATTAGCAACAGCATATTATCAAACTTGTTTGAGAAAACATGTCTATGGTTGCCTTTATTTAGATAGAGAACGATGAATGCGATGTGTAGAGCTGTGCGCATTTCAACCTTTTCGAGATCGAAGATACATTGCATCTGTTTTACGATATCATTTTACTGATATATCAAGCGTTACTCAACACGATTAAATACCTAAATAACCTTTGTTTGAGGAAAGGGTTCAAATAATGTTAGAACTAAAGCTAACTGAAAATGCATTTAATCAGTGTAACGTAAATGATTAAATACGGAAACCCACTACAAGTTCCTAGTGTAGTGTTCGCCTCTCCCCAATGACAAACTTACTTACTTACAAACTTTGGAAACTTACCCTCTTTGTTCACTTGAAAAGAAATTACCTACTAAATGTACGTGTCTGCAAATGTCTTTTTTTATTTTTTTGCAGGCCGCATTCAACAACCTGTTGCAAGAATGCATCTTCCTCATCTCTCCTCTACTGGAGGACTCGCCTGCGGCTCGTCACCATTTAATGATGATCTCTCACCGGTGGCCAATTCATCTTTCCACCCACACTGTATGCCAGGCAGCCCTCATCGTCCTTACTTACATAGTGCGCTCAGTGATACTAGCTGGCCCGTTGTGCAACCAGTCTTCATGCCAGTGGACACAAACCAAATTCGTTTTCAAAGTAGATGCCACCACCATCCATCGCCTTGCCATATGAGCGTGTGTAGTTGCTGTGATCATCTCAGCCCGTATGGCTGCTCTGCTTTCGCTAAACGATCACGCCTCCAAGGAGGAAGGCAGCTTATTCCGATCGAGACTGGAGTTCCAAGTCATGTGATAAATGAAAGAGCACAAAACTCGCACGTGGACCCAAAATTGCCATTGAGATCTCCTCAGACACGCAGACCCCCAGACTCTCCTCCACCTCTCGTGAAAATTTCTCCGACTATCATCCATAAGAAGACACCAGGGACACATTCGATACCTGAAACACGAAAAACATTGCACTCGAGAGGTTCTTCAGTTATTGCAACCAGAAATGTCGAATCAGTCCAAAGACACGACAGCCTCAAAGATAGAATTAATAGTTCTGGGGCGTACTCTATTGCGTTAAGAGATTTTTCATCCACATTGCGTAAAATTGGTCCGCATAGCCTCCCTAAGAACTACTCTAAGCTTTCAACATTTGACACAGAGAGTGTTCCGGAGTCAAAAAGCAAGACGAATTGTAAGAAATTCAAGAAAGATGAGGTTGAATGTGAGCAATGCCATACTTCGGCGCATCATGAAAACCCGAAGGACGAATTCGTGCCACCACACCAGGCAGAAATAGATTACATTGAAAATCATGATAGGTGTTTTGGACTCAAGATGGGGCCAAACGAAACTATAAAGCACTTTCTTTCTACTAAAGTTGGCGAGGACACCCAAGACTTCAATCAAACACGAAATGAAGAACTACAACAGAACTATAGAAAACGATCGCTTGCAAAATACCGTGAGCAATTTTATGTTGCATGTGAGTGCTCCCAAACCTATCAACCTTATCGTTATGATGGGAATTTAGAACGAAATCAACTTGTTCAACGTATACCAGTGAAAACGACGCGGCGGAAATCTGTAATTCGTCATCACCAAACCACCATTCCAACCTCCTCAGATCAAAAGGAAGAACCCCAAGTCAACGCAACAAGGAAATGTTATTGCTATGAAAGCAGCAATCCAGAAAATCAAGAGTTCAAGGAGCGCCCAGTTGTTTCACCCACGGAGCGAGTGATATGCAACACAGAGTTTTCCAACCATTTAGAATGCGATCAAAAGTTTATAACTAAGGCTGTGAATAAAATTGGTCGATGCTACCCCATATCAAGAGAAGACAGCCATCAGAAGTTCGACGATGCCTCCAACAAGTCGGAAGCTTTATACTCGAGATTGCCCGAATCAAACGTTCCGCAATTACGTCGTGGGAGACCTCGAACTCGAGGTATTAAGGATAAAGGTCCCATCTACGATGGAAGTCTGACTTTCGGTACTTTCAACAACCAGTCTCGTCTGAAAGTAATCACATCGGGTGATATACCTAAGTTAAATCGCAACCGAGAAGATCCGTATGATGAAGTGTTTTATGAACCATCCTGTGCTGACATGAATAACAATGACACGGTCGCGCCAGACGACAGCCGATATCGATCAGCTGCGTCTGAAAATCACTCAAACACGAACACTAGACTTCTAATAAATGGACACCAAACAAAAAAGAAATTTACATTTCTGGGTCAGACTAAGCAAGAAATGTACGCCAAGGAACCTCTGGATGGAAACACGAATGCCAAGATCGCATCTTCTCGTGAATACAGCAACGAATATGGTCCACAGCGGAGAGGCTCACTGACGCATTATCACGAGGCATCCGGAGACAACTGTCAGAAATCCCCGTCTGCCTTAAATGACCAGACTTATTACGTCAGTGTCTCACGCCCAGGGATAAAAAGAAGTCCATCTACACCTTGCTATGGTTCTTCAAGGTTTGTTATGAGTCTTAATGATTTACTGAAACGCAGGACGAAATCAGCAGAAGAACTTTATCGAACAAAGAGTTTCCCGTTCTATAGTAAACAGAGGCAAGATAACCTACAATTTGAAAATAGTCCAAATGAAGCCCACAATTCACATAGCAAAGAAGAAATCGAAGAGGTAGCAAAGGCAAACGGCAGGTGGGGCTCCAAAGCTCCTGAAAAAAATCGAAGCGCAGAAAACTTTCACTGCTCTGTGGACCAAAGTGACGTGATGGAATTTGAAAAGAAGGGACCAAAAGCTCTGCATACAGTCGGAACAAAAGAAGAAACGAGACTGCCATCGACTATTAGATTACCCACGACCAAACGGGAGCAAGTCAAGTGCCATGATTTTAAAGCTAAAGCAACCAATAGCCAAGAAAACAAAGTTTCCATTGACGTAGGAAAGAGGTGTCAATCTCCAGACAGTTCTATGTTACCAACGGATTGTCCTATGTCAGAAGCAGTGCCACCTCCACCCGCTGAAGAGGAAACTAACGGCATGAACGAAAGTTGCGGTGGTTATGCAATAGACCATAGTTTTCTTCCCAAAATTGTGGCCGTACATTCTATTGCCAATCGAGATGATACGCCTCGGAAAAGCGATCCCAAGATATTCTCTGAGAACAATAAGAAATATTGGAACGATCTTCTTAAGAAACTCACCTTTGAGATAAGCAATAGTAATGAAGACACTCAGTCACTAAAGGAGCCTATTGAAAGGACCCCTGCATCACACCATAAAAGGAACAGCTGCAGTAGTCTCCTAGAGGAGAGCAAAGTTCATGATTCTCAATATGAATCTTCCCCGAAGGACGGTGTTGCCTTTCTTCGCAATGTGGACTCGAGCAATTTATGCGGGGTCAAGATGAATAATGGCAGTGCTCAGCGCAATATGGACCACTGTCACGTATCGTCATCCCAAAATCTGACATTACAAGTTCCAAGTCCGTTACCTATCGTTGAATCTGAGGCGAAAAAAACTTCGTTACCGCGTAAAAAACAAACCGTCGCGGAATTGAGCCAGAAAATCTTGACTACTCGCGAGAGGATCAAGCAGGAGACAATTGCCTGGAAAAAGAAACTTCTTTATAGCTTGGAAGCTATATTTATCAAAAAATTACGAAAACTTGAGAAGGAAACCGGTGAGAAAGCCGAAATTTCCATTGAAGAACCAATGACTAAGGAGGAGTCGAAAGAGAAGAAAAATGGAACCAAAGAGAAACGACAAATCCATGGTGAAAAGGAGAAAATCTCTGAACCATGTTACAAGCAAACTACGAAAAAGAAACTGTAAACAGTTAGTGAAATATCAAAGTAATTTTGTTCCCTACATTATTTGCACAAACACTCGTTCACGTTTCACAAAACTAATACCCCTTTTGACACCAGCAAAACATGTTTAGTTAAACTGGGTTTATCTGAATGAAAATCAGAAACAGAACTGAAAATTGAATTTTCCGTAGGGCTCAAGTAGTCACTGACCTGTAGTTTCAATGTGCTAGATTTGAAGTGGACGAGCATCGTTTTAAGCGGCTCCCATGAAGGAAACAGATCTATCATTCAAATTGTGCACGTTTTAAAAAACAGCTTTAATGACATATTTACCCTTTGGTGTGTGTGCGGTAAAAGGTCCTGAATTTTTGTTTGAATCTTTTAACCCTTGAACTCCCAAGTTCTGACTGATAATTCTCCCCACTAGCTGCTTCAAGTTTTCTTGTAAATAAATGACCAGAATTTGGAGATAGATCAATTATGATAACAACTCTTACCTGATAAGTTTGCGTATTCTCATTACATTTTCCCTATAATGTTTGGATTTTTTTCAGGGAGAAGTTATATGTTAATTACTTCTGGGAGTCAAAGAGTTCATGCTTTAACCTCCCTCCTATATGAATATGGCCTTTTCTTAAGGACTTTTATTTCATAATTTTTTTGAATTAGCATAGCCCAGCTTTTTATACTGTATAAGTTATCTCAATCTACAGTTTCGACCGCATTTCACAAGCGGTAGTTTTGGACGAGACGTTGCTCAGATCGAGTCTAACTACGAAAGAAGTTATGAAAAATGACGACCTACTGATAGCTCTTTTTGCATCACTAGATATTAAAACTATATCAAATTTCTATTTAGCTTCGGCTCGAGTTGAACATAGATTGAGCTTTCATGATCAGCGGGTGACATTCATGATGTCTCAATTCGTTTATATACATACTGTATTTCATAATTAATAATTAATGAATTTCTGTCTCATTATATGGACGTTCCCTAAGGACAGAGTGGACGCTTTAAATGCGTGATTTGATTTAATTAAACAAAATCTCACCAATTTATCATGTTGAGGAAAAACAATATATACTTGCAGTAAAATTTTGCCTCATGCAACCTCTCTCGCGTGCTTATTTTTGAAAGGCAGGTCAAGCGCGTTCAGGAATACTACCGTTTGTTCCGTTTGTAAAAGAGCCTATCATTGACGGACCGCTTATTATTTATCGCCTAGGAGGTCGGACACGATAAAACTATAACCTAGTCCCCCCATAAGGTTCTGTAATATACTTATGATCCCTTTTCTTCTACCTCCCAATGCTAGGATATCGGCGTTACCGGCTTTACCTCCCGATACTGATACTACCACTGAAAAAAATCATTCGATCATTCGACCCAACCCCCCACCGATACTGATACTACCACTGACTACCACTGAAAAAAATCATTCGACCCAATCCCCGCCCCGATTAAAAGGGCCGGTCCCTAAAAAGGATAATTAAAAAAATAAGCAATGGCATACTGACTGATTTAAACCAGATGCTCACAGCTCAAATCAGAGGAATATAAATGGCAGATGGTACGGGAGTTTGTATTGACGTTGCGAGGGTGAAATGGTTCAATATCAAGAGGTTAATGGTCTCATCGCTGCTGCAAAAAGGGGTGACTCACCTTGGCCTCAAAAAATGCTCAAATGAGCTAAAAATACCTTTGGCTCCTCATAGATATGAGCTAGCGTGTTAAATGCTTAAAATGTATACCGGCTACGTACGGCAATAAATACTTGATATGATGACACGAACATTATCATTGGAAGCAAATATTATGATAAATCCTGATCGAAGTCCACAACTGAATAAATTCAAATTTTTCAAAGCCGTGGCTAAATTTCAAGGCTTTCAAAAATTTGAGCCTGAAACGGATTAAATTGGAACTATTTAAAGAGTTATTTTTTCAGTATTGCAGTATTTTTCCAATATTGCCTATTGTGTATACTTGATCATAGTATGAAGCTATTAAGGGCCGGATCTCAACTAAGTACTTCCAGTACTAAGTACTTACGGTAAAAGCACGTGACGTTTGTATGCTTTGCGGATCTATCAAATACAGGAACATGGCCTATGGTTTCAGTTTATTTATCTTCTCATTTTTTCAAAATTTTTTGATAAAGCGAAGGCCAAGAAATGTGTTAGTGTCTTGATATATGACAATTACCCCACAAAATATTTCCTTGTTGTTTAACTGATAAATTTTTGGACTTCCTGTGTTTGGAACACGGAAAAACTGTCACCGGATAACCTGGCACATAAATAGTACATTACTAACGTGCACGCGGACAAAATGATATTCCACATACAGATAATCGCATTTCTTTAGTGAGGTTCTGAGAAAAAAGTAACAGCTCAGAGTTTGGTAAGTTTTCTTGTATTCAAATTGTAATGTTTTGTTTCTGTATATGCGGATCAACCCCTTGTTGAGCGAATTGGGTTTAATTTTTTTTCGCTCAGTGTGAGATAGACAAGGCATTTTAGAACGAAAATGTATGCCGATAACGACAGCAATACTAAAGTAAACGTAAGCTTCTTTTCAAAAGCGCAATTTAGTGAACGACGCTTACAGTATTCGGCTTTTTTTTTCCTTCCAACTTGTTATATTATCGACTACTCTCAGAGAGGGGAGTAATCACTCGATTTGTCTTTCGACATCGCATACATTTAAGAGAGATAATAGTTAAAAATTGGTTCACAATGCTTTAGAAAGTGCAAGAAAAAGAGATTTAAAAGTTTGAACCACGCCGGAAGACGAAAACATACCTTATTTGGTGCCTAACGAGAAAGTTTCACACCGGGGATCATTTTTCAGTTGGAATTAGGTTTTTAAGTTCGTTTCAGTGAAGGACACTCCATTGTATGTCAGACTTAAGTAACAGACACTGCCAAAACCATGCTGATCGATTGTCTATGTTTAATCATCTCGTAAGGTATGTACATTCCTATCTTTTCAAAACCGTTCATTGCTAGATTTCTACTGTCCTGTGATTTAACGCATTTTACAATACGAGACAAAACAAAATGTAGACACGGTCCTGAGTCTGCGGAAATAGTTACTCCGCCCTCTTCAAAGCCCTTTACTCGTTTACTTTGTGCACATTAAGTCACTCAAGTCACTGAGATAAAGAAAAAAGTTTACAGAAATGGGAAATGGTGAAAACTACACCCTACAAATATTTCCTTTTTAGCGCCGGCACGAACTGCCGCAGCTGAAAGCAGGCGACGTTTGCGGTCAACGCACCTAATATTATGCGACAGTGAAAATCCGGCAAACGTTCGAGAAAAGTGGACACTAGGAGGCGCTGATCATGCGGTCATGAGTGAAGACGTCTTATGTTTAGCTGCTTTTGTTTAGCTGCTATCTGTAATTTACTCCTAAGTTATCTAAATCACCATGTGGCTAAAAATAAGAAAATTGATTAAACCTTGAGGCAAAAGATTTAGAAACATTGTTGATGATACGCCTCACGAGTTTTTCCTTTCTGGAAATAATTTCTTATTAAATACCAAGCAAGAGTAAGTCAACAGTGCATCACTGAATTTACCATGAATAAAAGGGTAAGTTTCTAAAGAAACTGTGGCGCTTCGTCGCTGGGAGAGTGTAACAAGGTAATTTAGTGTTATCTACTGAGTCGATAACGTAAATTAGCCACCGTAAAGAGTTTCGAAGCTGACGTTTCGAGCATTAGCCCGTCGTCTGAGCGAATGGTCTTCTTCAGGTTTTCACAGGTCTTCCTAGTGTCTATACCGTTATTCGCTCTGAAGAAGGCTAACGCTCGAAACGCTCGAAACGTCAGCTTTGAAACTCTTTACCGTGGCAATTTACGTTATCAACTCAGTTGATCAAACTAAATTACACCATTGAATTTACCATTCTCTTTCTTATATGCTCGGTCGATCTAACTGCTAGCACAGGTCTTGCTATTGTCTGTACTTTCTCTGCTGCTGGAACGTTTCTCCTAGAAAACAATGTGAAGCAAACATCCGGAAAGTGATGGATCTCAGTCAACCCTTACAACTCACAAAATACACCAGAACCGGCAATTTCTGTCGGGCAACGAAACGAAAATTTGTTACAAGATAATTTGGTTCTATCAGCTGAGTTTATGATATAAACAGGACACCGTAGAGAGTTTCTAAAGAAGATCTGTTACTTTGAAACTGTTGTTTGAAACACTATCTTCTCAAAATTCGGATGTGATAAAAGCTCATCTTAAAGACAATGCGGGGATGAAGACGAAGCTATCTTGATAAAAACAGCTCAGAGCGATCATTTCATATGAATAGAAAAAAGAGTTTATTTTTACAGGGTACTATTTCTAATGATTAACAAGGAGAAAACCGTAACAATGAAAATATTTTCAATTGTATTTTGATTTTGACTGTCGGGTTGGAAACAGATACAACAATAAGAAGTGACGTAATTTTGTTCCACACTCAAGACGACGTAAAGCCTTGATTGTCTTTTATAATAGCGTGTTAGTCATTCTTGTGTTAGGGAAAGTTTCTAGGTAATTTTTTTTATTTCAGTAATAATATAAAAATTGCTCAGATAAGAAAATCAAAGGTTATTTGAAAAAATATAGATTTATTATGTTTGTTACGAACCATTGTACAAGATTTTGGTGGACAATGAAATTTCGAGTTATTTCATTTGCGACAAGCAAAACTGTTCTTTAACTGTGACCTTTTCCGCGAAATTAGCCACTGGTGCAGTGATCGAGACATTGTCAGCTTAAACAGGAAGAGGTCATTATATGTAATCCTAAGGATTCTTGCATTACTAAGGTCCTTTAACTTGTCACGACCAATTCGAGAGAGACATTTCAGGATGTGGATGCCAGAAGTATTTGACTTTCGGTTTTCAAGGAAATCCGATCGAGCAGTTGTCTAGTTCTGCTTAAAATGTAACTGTCAAATTGTCCTTGAAATAAAATCTCAAATTGCAAAAAATTTCGAAAACATGTCCGGCTGTCGGATTCCATTTACGTACAAAAACGTCTTAACTTCCTGTGTTCAAACGCGTGAATTAAGACAAAAAATTTTTTACGGAAAGCTAAACATCCCCTTAAAAACCCGGTCAAGTGAGCTAACAACTGTGTTTTTGTCTTCCTGTTGAAATGGACTCTGTCAGTTTTAGTAAAATGTTTTTGAAGTTGTAGGAAAATTGCCAATGTCGACGGAAGCGGTATCTTACAAAGTGAAAGTAACCACCTGTACCGCTGAAAAGTAATCAAAAGGACTGATGTAACTGAGATATGCCACCAACAAATTATGAAAAGAAGGCTTACTTTGTAGGTTCAAGACAACACCTCCACTTCCGATAGTATAAAAGGAAGAGAAAGTGATTTCAATAGGCCTACCGGTGGTGTTTATAAAACTGAGCGACGATTAGAATCGTTTACTCTGTTGTTGTTTTTTTTTGTCTAATCTTAAAGCCCGATATCATGAGTAAATGTACATTAACTCAGTGCTGCTCATTCATTGCACGTCAAGTGAGCATGTGATATTGTTAATTGTGATAGTTTCATTGAAAATACAAACCTAGGAATAGCAGGCACAGTACTCGTGTACGGAAAAAAAATTACCTCTCTTACTGTATTTATAATTAACTGACTTAATTTGCTACTTTTGTTGTTTGCATAGTTGCGCTGAAGTGATGAACATATCTTATAGCTGTAAAGCGAGTGTGCCTGAGAGCAGTACGTTTAATATAAGATTAGCTTTTAACGGGGTAATTTAGTGTCATCAACTGAGTTGAAAACGTAAATTGGCTACCTTAAAGAGTTTAAAGGCCGACGTTGTGTGCGTTAGCCCTTCTCTGTTCTCTGCTCTCTGAACCTTTTATCTGAACATTTGTTTTTGTGAACAGTGTCAAAAGGGCCAAAAGCTGACAGTGGAAGGATATTTATCAGTTGTTAGGTCGGCAAAGCGCGCAAACATCAGAAACTGAAAGTTAACTGAAATGTTCTGAGATGCTCTAAATACAACTAAAAATAGCCTGGTTATGTTCATAGTATGCGGCGGCGGTGACTTACAAGCTATATTCGAGACACACTTCTTTAACAATTCCAACAAAGAGACCATGCACGAAAGTTTGAGTCATTATGGAGTTTATAAGTTTTCTGCACCTTACAGCAACAATAATTTGTTAAGTTGCCGTCAAGCAAGTGAATGAATGATCAACAGACGATCAATATGAACAGCCATCACAAAAATTTCAAATTTGCAGTGCCGTCGATGCAGAACGGAGCAAATCTTCTTCTCTTTTTCAGCCTCCCTGTGCTTGTGTCTCTTTCTGCGGCCTGCGGTTTTTCTGAGTAATCAGTCTTTCTTGCAAGGAGGGCTTACGTTTCCGATCGACATGCAGTCTTCAGTTATGCATCCAAATTATTTCATCATTACAATAGGCTCTTCGTCTGGCTGCACGGTAATGACACACTTGATCTCCGGTATTTCCTTTTCCTTTTCCTTTTGTTCAAGGTGCATCGGTGTCTAATATTTAATTTATTCTTGTCATGTACTCACAAATCATAGCCACTCAACAAACTTCTTGAACTTTTAAAATCTCGTCAACTTTCGTTCTACAATTTTAAAGAATTTCTATATTTGCTTCCCGGTTTCGTTTGGGAGAATTTTAATAAATGGAATATGGAAAGAACTGTTCGAGAGAGCTTGGAAGCAAGGTCATATGCATCCACGGCATCTATAAATGCGGTTACTGGGGTATACCAATATTAGACATGCCAATATTCATATAGATAAATTTAAAACATAATGTGCTTTTTATATGACTGATTTTTTTTCGATAACGCTTTTTTTTTATTTCGTTTTTCGGTAAAAGTTTACGGTCCACCCGTATCCAACGAAAACGATCACTGAAAGCATAAGGTTTAAGGACGTTCTTCACCGAAAAGAGAAGCTTTTGAAAACGACCTTTTTCCAAAAGGACGAAAATAAATGTCTACTGAAATTACGTAAATTAGCAGCCATCATAGACAAGGACTTAAAGTGGCTGTCTCTGGCTGATGTCAATACAACAAAAAACATTCTGCTTTGATACCTTTAGTCAATTTAGATTTTGCGATTGGATGCTATATCTATGCACTACCGCTGGTGAGACAATTGATATCAAATTAGACCATTCCTTACATGATCAATCGGTAGTATGTGTCAGCCTATTAGTTAATACATGTAGACGGGCGAAAGCCGAATTTAGAGAAAGACTGGAGTAAACCGATCTTTTTTTGAAACGGAAAAGCTTCCGTTTCGAATCAAAACGGATATTTGTTGTAGATTGTTGTTCCATTAGAGTTGATATATAAGATATTGTATCTTTATGGTTCGTAAAGCACATTACGTCATTGTTCAGGCTAAAAGCACGAGCTTGCTACGGTAGGCGGATTATTCGACATGACTTTCTGCGGGAAAGGTTGCTAATTTTGCAGCAAGCCCAAAGATAGGTAAATTTCAGATCTACAGCAATTTAGCGCTTTGTTTACATTTTCATCAAAAGTGCAATTACCTCAAATCGGAAATTAATACTTAACGTGTCCCGATGGCACTGTTTGCAGATACTTTGATTTGCTAATTACATGTGCACAACTGTGTTTTCTTTCAGTTTATCTGCAAGAACTGTGAACACAAGAGTGTCTCCTTCCTGAACGAAATGAATCCGTTTTCTCAATCCTGTCATTGTAGCTGTGATGCGCATCTCCTTCATTATTGTAGTACGTCTCAGCAGAAGTCCAAACCCTTCAGCGCATGCCGTTATGCTTGTAGTGGTTTCAGCCACGCATCCGAGCACATGGCTAGTGGCAGGAAAAACATAACAGGAAGTCTTAATCGTGAGTAGTTTCACGTGCTGATTTCCTTATCATGCTAATGTTAGGTTCACTTAGAACTTACTGTGGTTTGTTGTAAACCTTGACTTCATAGGAATCGAAAATCTTACGATTTCGAGTTTACCCTCTAGTAACAAAACCTTTGGCAGGTTCTAAGGTAATTTTCTTGCGAGAACTTGACTTGGGAATTGTGAGAACCAGCCGTGAAGAAGAAAACAACTTTAACGTTTGACGTCATACCGACTCATTATTTATGCTCTCAACTGAGCGCGTTTTATACGACAAATGACTTCAATCAAGTTTTCGATTAAATGTCGTCAAACAACCATTATAACTGCGACATAATGTTGGAGACAGTAACTTATTTGACAAATTGAATGTTTCATGACAGTACATGACGCAAACTGCTCATTTCTGTGAAAATATAAAAAAAAACCTAATGGAAGTAACCAAGATCCTTTACAGGGCAGGATGAAAACTATACATAGTAGCAATTAACAAACCGACCTAAAACAGACAGTTTGTGGCACTGCTTCGAGATATTTCTCTTCGGACTGTGGTAAGTTGCAAAAACGCAGCGGCTCGGGCTTAAATGACTCTGAGTGGGGTCAAAAACATTATTATATATCCTCGAACTGAAATTGTATTGTGTCATGATTTTTGTAACTTAGAAGGCATAATTTCACCGTGTTACGTAAGAGGTGAGGAAGTGCATTCGAAAATACAAGCCGTACAAAGAAGTTAAGTAACTGTGAAGGTACTTCTTGCCATTGAAACACTATTTATCTTTGAACAGAATTGTTCTTACTACATGTCACCTCTTCAACTCGAACCCTCACGGAATGTTAGAAAATATATTCAGAAAGAACGATTAAGAGGGTCGCAATGGGGTGATGGCTTTCATTCATGGCTAACGGTTAAAATGTTTGCCATCTTACGGCTTACGATAAATAACATTCCATTGTTGAAATAAGAATTTTTTTCTTCGGTTACCTTTTCTTACGACTATGGGTTAAAGTTTGCCAATTTTTACGCTTAACGGCTAAATGTTTTAGCCGGTTTACGGCCATCGGTTTACCCCATCGAGACCCGCCAAAAGCTCTCGAAAACAAACGTGCTCAAATCACGATCAGAGAGTGAATTCGCTTCAGGGCATAATGAAACGGGAAATTGAACTCGTTTCAGCGTAATAACTAATAAAGTCAAGGAATAATTTTTATTTTAATTTTGATAATTTTAGCGACAAGTTCTCAAATGAGATCAGCGATCCATCAAACTTCAGCTGACACAGCTTTTTTTCTCCGACCACACTTGACCAAAGAAGAGTACGCATATTGGACAAGTCACTTTCGCCACTTTTTACATTCATGCGACACGAGGACTGTTACCTATCAACAAAGGGAGCCTTCTTGCTGCGTCCGTCGGACTGTCAAAGAATTACCGTGCCGAAGTGAAAGAACTCCGCATCCATGCTGTGATCCTACGGTTCTTGGCGACAGAACTTGTGTTAGGCCGCAACAAAGTACAGTAGAAATTGTTTCGAAGCCTCAAAGGAATACAGTGGGAGCTGTCGGTGGGAAAAGCACCGTCGACGCACGGGCATACAGTTATCCTCGTCCAAAGTACGCTGCTTCTGTCCTAGAAAACGGCAAACAACTTCAAACCATATCGAAAGAAAATGCATGTGACAAGAAGCAATCTCTCTTCAAACGCACTGTTCCTTCTCTCCGCTGTACGAAAGGTAACCATTCAGATGACGCTCCCGACCGTGGCAATCATGGTGCAAACCAGCAATTTAAGGCAGCAGAGTTACGGAGAAAGATAAGTGAACGGTATCTATGCGGAGACCAAAGCTATGAAGATAACCCTTCAGCTCTGACTACATCGAAACGCGCTGAGAAATTCCAAACTAGATCTACTGAACCCTATAATTCTACTGGTACGTATGCTATGTCTTCCGAACTGAATTCATCTTTGAAGAGAAAATCCAGCAATTTTTCAGAATATGACAACCTACATCAAGGAACACTCAAGAAGCAACGAGTTGGCAGGGATGCAACTCACCAAATACAAAAGACATCAAATAAAACCATAGATTTGAATGACACTCTAGAAAGCTTTCTGACAGATTCTCTGCCATTTCTCGGCAGTTTCGGCGAAGAAGTAAGCCTGAAGAAGAGTGAAGCTCTCGAAATATCTAGTCTGCCTGGGATGGCAGAAGAAACTGTTCATGGTGACAAGCGCATTGGAGAAAAATCCACTCCCATTAATTTTGACGACAACCACCACCACAAAACTAGAGATGCTGCAGGTGAACTATCATCGACTATTTCCACCGATGATGTTCCAGTGAAATCACAAGTTTTACGCGCGGAGAAGGTGATTCCCAAAAAGTGCAAAAATGTCGACGCAGTCATCAAAACAACCAAGCCTGTGCAGCGAAAGTTACTGAAAGATAACAAATCCTCTCTTCATGGTAGTTATGCTCTGGATTACGATTGTTTACCCAAACTTGTCAGCGTACTCTCCTCACCCACAGCCAAAGTTGCATCGTCTTTAAAAGCATAGAACGTTTCCATCGTAAAAGAAACCTGGATCACGTCAGGATAAGAGGCATAGAGCCTAAACAAAAGAGAAAATTAGTCATAATTATTTCTTGATGAATTATGAGCTTCTTGTTCTGACTCGAAGGAAAAAAAGGAAAAGTTTTAATCATGTATATAATTTTTGTCCAGTACTCACCCTTGTTTTGTATGCGAGTATGTCCTATTTAGGTTGGAACAGAATTTTCGAAATTTCTAACACTTCGTGGCTGACTGGTCATATGATAAATTGCATATTGAATGAGTGTGGTCGGGCCGAACGGGAAAGTATTAATAGCGCTCTTGGTTATCACTGCGCTCGGTCCAAACGTAATGACCGTGAGCCAAATATTTTCCTATCCGGCCCTTTTGATCAGTCTATAAATAAAGTAATAACTTCTGAGCTACGTGATTTGCGCGCGCAAATAAAGGGTTCAGTTTCTAAAGACCGGATAAGGCTGTTCAACGGGTAAACCACTATCCAGCAGATAAGTGTTAACAAAACGTACTGCGGTATTCACCGGATAGAGATTCATCCAGTAAATAGCTTCATCCGTGCTTCGAACAACCGGGGCCAGAGCTAGAAGTAGTAGCTAGCGAATCATATACATACATTAGCACAGCAAATATACATACATTAGCACAGCAAATATCCATTAGTTTAACAACCATTTAAATAGTAATCTGGCTGTTACCTCAAACTAAGCTTTATCGTTACATGGTAATTAAATTCGTGTTGTTGCGTGAGAGTGTATTCTTCTCATTGTGCACGCTGGTGACGTGGGTGTACGCATTGAAGCGTAGCAGGGGGAGTTTCTCCGGATACCACGTTTTTTCAAATGCGGGCGTTGAATTTTTTGTAAAGCAACTGACCTGTACGTAAAATCTACACCTACACCTCGGGGAAAGCTTACGTATCTTTCCGGTACTCTCTGACCTGTCCGCGCGCATCGTATTTCGATGAACACGCGCTTACAACTTTTGGAGATTTTTTCCTATTAAAATTTTGCCCCTTAGAAATTCGCTCCCACCTCGAAGATTTCGTGCTGTCAAGTATAACAAGTTTGCACCTACTTTCAACAATTCGCTTCCAAATCTTTCATCCCATTTCCCTTTTACAAAACCTGTTTCTTTCCTGGCGATACAATGATACTTACAGGCTTTAAATAAATGATTTTACACGCGATTCGTGCGTTTTGCTTTTGAATAATCAGGAACAACTGTCTCAAAATTTCGATGCATATATATATATACTGTTAATAATAAATCACACGATTTTCGTCGTCCAGTTTGGAATGAATTAGCACTCGTAATTTATTGCTCATGCACGTTTATTCCGAATCACACTCCAAATCAGTGCGATTACTTGTACTGATGATCACAGCATACAACACCAGGGGTGGACATTTTGTTTATTGGTACAGCATAGAGCAATGCGAAAACATAGGGATATGTTTTGAGGGATATAACCAAAACATTTTCCCAAAATTTTAAAAACATGCCTCAACTGATTGTTTCTTAACTTATAAATACCCTACCAGTCGTCTTATGTAGTTAAGACGCGCGCGCTGGGTCCGTTTGTTTCACGCTTTTTTCGTATGCAAGATTGTGTACGTCATGCGCGATAACGGTTCGTTTTAAGAGAGAAAGACACAAAGTAGATGGACAAGAAACACACATTAAGGTACGTTGTTAATTGTGGACTCTATTTTCAATGGGAATGTCATTTATCTCGATGAAGTGGCATTTCATTTTCATCACGTAAATCTGATGTGCTGGAAAATTCAGTAGTCTGAGAAATAAAGGGGAGCGCGTCTATAGGTCTCTATGTCTCATTCGAAGGGTTCAACCTCGCGGTCAAGATTATCCATAAAAATTTAACCCTCGGCGAGTCGTGGTCCTGAGTATTTAGAATTCTTCTGTACTGATATGGGTATCTTTTCCAATTTAGTATCAGAAACTAATGTTTTGCTCACCAGGAAAGAAATCAGGCTGGTATGAAGCCTGCTGCTTTCACTGCGTATGACTCTGAAAGGAAATGTTCCAGCGGCGCTTCTCAGCCGGAGTCTGTGACGAGTCAGATAGGCTCGCCAATAGCTAGCTTGAACTGCCTTCACAGAGCAACCACTGGTAAGTCATATCATATTTTCCTTTATCTTTCGATCCTTTCCTCTGGTCAAGCCGATGTCTCAAAACGAACCCGCAGTGCATGTGTGGCTCTTCCTCACACTCATAAAATGTCAATACATTTTATTTACTTTTCTGTGTGCATCCTAATTTTAAAGTTATAAATATTGGTAAAACTTGAGCCTATGACATTTCAAATGCAGCACCAGTATTCTTTGCTGCCTCCATTGTGGAAGTTTTATGTTTTTATTCCATATCTTTGTCATGGCAGACCTTCATCCTTTCGCTCCACTTCAGCCCTCTGCGGTGACATTTAATGCTGGGATTGCTTTCGACTATATCAACTTTCCAAGGATTGTATCAGTGTGTTGGCCGGAATGCAATACCCAAGCTGGTACGTCTGTGGTGGTAAGAGATGAGTTACAGATGAGAACGAATAAAACTGCATTCAATGATATTGAGGTGATAACGGGTGCATCTGTATTCAACTGTGACCCGACTCGTACTGGGCGTCTGGGACCTCCTATTGACACCACACACCCGGTGAAAAAAGAACATATGGGGGGAGCGAAGGAAAACACACCTTCTACAGAGGAAACGACAACCTTAACTCTACTTCAAGATGAACGCCAAACACAGAAACAAAGAGAGCATTGTAGATCGACAGATCTTTATGTGTCCACGAAAGTAGAAGCCAACTTGAAATACAAAAAGAATTCAAGAGAAAAACCAATTGACTTTATCCAAGAAGGTTCACCTAATAGCCGTAGTAGAAGTCGCGAAGCGAGCCAACGGGATGTTTTGGACTGCGCCAAACCAAAATTACATATGAAGTTTTGCGCGCTTGATGATGATAAGCAGGGGATTTTCAAAGCGCAGAGCAGCTTTATCGGTGTGAGACGCGATGACAAAAAACTTTCACAATCAGGCGTTGGAAACGTGACGAACAAACAATTCGAAGGGAGTATAAAGTTTCAATCATCGGGAACAAGCATGGGTCTCAAAGAAAGTACACGTCCACAAAAAGATAACATGGCAAGTTTTTCATGCGAGGTTTGGTTTTTGTTTTTAATTTTTTTTTCGATGTGAGATGAGTTTAGCAGTCATTTAGATTGTGTTGAATGCCACGTGAACCTGACATAGCAGTTCATAGCCACTTAGGAATCCTTTGGTCCGTTTGTCCGTTACAATTTCTAAGATACCGGAAATATGCATATTTGGTGTTCCGGCAAATGAGAAAGAACAACATATTTCTTATGGAAGCGAGGCAAGCTACGACAGGAGCTTATTATTGGGCTCCTGGCTATGGTCATAATTCTAAACGCAACCAATATAATGTATTTGTGTAAAAGATTTGTAAACGTCTAAAGCTTTAGCTTTTTTTTTTTTTTTTTTTTTAAGAAACCGTCTAAGTCTTTTTTTTTTATTTCCAGGATAGCTATAGTTCTATCGCCGTTTGTCCAGCTACTAAAGAAAAGAGACTTCAAAATCATTTGCAAAAGGACAATGCCCGAGAAAATGTGCGTGACTTGGTCAGAAGAATCCGGTTTATCAAAAGTCGACTTGATAGGGCGGAGTCCGACTTCAGGAAGAAACGAATGCTGAAAGCTATAGTTGGTTTACGGAAAAAAGTCAAATCTCTCATCGAAGGTATGAGGAATAACAAAGCCGAGCAAGGCAAAAGTCAACAGAAAAGTGGCGCTAGTTGCCTTCATAAGAAAGTGGATAACAGCAAGGAAACTGCACAGGAGAACAACAAGAATATGAACGCAAGCTCAATTGTAATTAGCGCAACTGATGGTAAACTGGTAACTGATCAAGTTATCGTGAATATTGGTAAGCTTCTATCTTATTCGTTTTCATTTGTTCACATCTTTCAGCTGAACATCGTGATCTTTTGTTTTCTATCTTTTTGATCTATTTGATATTGTGACCTATTCATTGAGAAACATTGAGGATTTATTAACTACAGATATTTTCAGCCCTTTAAAGAGTTAAATATCATACTAAAATTTACCTCCCTCTTAGGCTACCTCTCTGTAACGGCCACTTTCTTCTGACCCCCAAGGTGGCTGTTCATACCAGTCTGAAACTAAAATCTCTTTTAACTGATGATCTTAAAGCGTTTTAAGGGTTACTTTTAATTACCTGCCCCAGAATGTAATGTTATTTTTGCAACATAACCTAGCAAGCAACCTACTGCAGAGAATGATTTATATATTCTCTGAGCGCCAAAACAAGAGCCAAAATAACAACAACGAAATACATATAATTCGTGTTAAAGACGATCTTGAAAACCCAAGGGAGGTAATTATAAATTTTTTCTCCTTAGACGGGGATACCAAGGAACACTGCAATTACAAACAAAATAGCGGAGAGCTCACCAATACAACCAAAATTGAGGACGAGTACAGACCTAAAACATCCTACAATTATGACATCCAGATGAAAAATGACTATCGTCGAAAGGGTCGTGGAAGCTTGACTTTGATAAAATCGAATGTAGGAAATGAGTCATTTCTACGACTTCCATTCGAAGTTGGATTAGATCTTTCATCTCCTTGCAAGAAAAGGTCTGCCTCCTCGTCTGACGCTGATCAAGCAGAGAACGGCGGGGCAAAGAAGATGAAAGTTCTGTCATTATCAGGCCAGAAATTAGTGGCTAGGATCAATACCAACACTGAAGAAGTGACATGTAATGTTCGAAGTGTCACGCAATCTGGAGTAGAAGAAAATAATGTGACACCAACTGACGATTGTGCCATATTAGCCAGGAGAGAATTTGTTTTATGTTACCCTGATTTCACGCAATGCAAACATTGCAAAGATGAAGGTTACGCAAGCGTCAAAATGGAACCATCAGATCCGCCTTTGGATTACGCAGTGCATAATCAGGCAAATGACGCAAAAGAGGAAAGTCAAGGAGATGAAGGATCTGGCAAAGGTAATTTTGGGGAAGGTATTGACCCTTTTTATATGTGGGGGGCCTTCCAGTTGCAATTATTTGAGTAAATACAAATATAAGTCTTTTTGGCCCTTTACTATATGTTGGTCTCCAAATTCTCATGTATACCATCAAGGGTAATGAGGCTTATTTACTTGCAAATTAAAAAAAGGAATGAGCTTTGTTTTAAGAGGTCTATGTTGCCTGATTTGCGTCTCATAACGATTTCTCCCGAACCTTAAGACTCTCACCATCTATAAATATGGGAATATTTCCAGTGAATTCTGTCACAATACTGAGTGCTTTCATCTTGAGATGCGGCCTCGAAGTCCGCGTTACAAAACGGCTCAGTCTGACTAGCCAAAGGACCAGTTGAATGTAATTGTCAGTTTACTTTTTCCTAAAAGGTTGTCAAGTGTCATTGGAAAACAGAAAAGAAAAAAAATTCACTACCGAGAGCACTCATGAATACCATGAAACGGGCGAAAAGCAACCTGAATACTCACAAGAGTCAGAATGTAAATTTTGTGCAGGGATTAACTACCCGCAACTCGACCAAAGAGAGGAAAAGGACAATGCAAAACTACAAGAAAATCAAGGGTCCTCGCTCGAAAGAATTTTACAAGACGAAGAAAAGCAAGGGTTTACAAGTCCCAGAATCTATAATCCAAGTGGAAGACAAGAGGACATCGACTTGATACAAAGTTTGCAAATCCGCGAGGCGCGAATTCGAAATCTGGCGCGAAAGAGAGAAAGGCTTTTAAATCTGGCGGAGATCAAATTCAGATAAAGAATCCTATATCCGCATCTGTGTTACCTTACTTTTTCCAAAGAGTAACCATAATACATTACGTTTTACCAATAAATACTACTTTAATATTCACATTTTCCAATCACTATAGCAGGGTTTCAATGTTCAATTCGCAACTGCACGTGTGACCACATTTTAAATTATGTTCTATGTACTTTCCATACAATTTTATTGTAAATAAGTTTAAAAATAAAACAGGAACAAAGATTTACTCATCTATCTTTGTAATATGTTAAATCATAGACTTAGATCATTTAAAATGTCAGAATAAAAAACAGTTACAAACATTGTACCACAGTTCGAAGTTATTCTAAAACTTTTTCAGCATGATTAAGTTACTCTATTTACTTCGAGCGCGTTATGTTTGTTTTTAGGCATGAAAAGTCTGTAAGGGCCTTAAAAATTTAATTTTACAATTAACCTTAACGTTTGAACTCTTAAGTTTTAAATATATACCCTTTCAAGAGATTTTTGTCCAAAAAAGTTGATCTCTCAGTCATCTTCAATGACAATAACGTCAGCCGTACCGGGAACGTGAGACAAGTTTCTCTCCACCTTTGACTCAGGGCGGCATGAATGTTTTTTCTTCGATTTGCCCCTTTCTTTCACTGTTTGTCTACTAGTGGTTGGACTTTCTTTCTCTAGCTGTTCTCGAAGTGTGAGATCATTTTGAGAATTTTTTTGGGTGGGATCCTCAGTTTTCTCGAAATTATCTTCGTTGCAATTGTAGGGCTTGGACATTCCCATAGGACTTTCTGGTACTGCTCCATTACTGACGCAAGTCTTCTGATAGTGGCCACGTTGTAGTTCCATTCCTTCCCAGACGTTGTCGCCTGCCGTATTTCTCTCGGCGTTCAATGGTTTAGTGACTTCCCATGAATCAGCGACGTCTGTGATACCTCGATTTAGTGCATCCTCAAGGTATCTTTGCTGAAAACTGATGTGGGCACGCCCAGGTTGCCATTCAAGTGGCTGTTGGGCCTTTCGAGTGGCTCCCTCCGATACTGTGTGAACTAAAACATTTTTCTCACCAGCAACACTGGTATTGTAACATGGACACTCTCTGCTTTGTAGGAAGTCGGTGGAAGCAGCAACGCAAGACTGAAAGAGTCCATTTTCACCTTGTCTTATTTGATTTGAATGCATCCGTAATGCCTCATTTCGTCCATTCAGGAGTTGCTGTGTGGTCTTCGAATTATAACATTCCTGCCTGAGTGAATGACAGGTGTCGGCTAAAACGGCACGCTGCTGGATAATGGTGTCTGGGCTTGGTCTTTTCCTAAAAAACTTGGCATTGTGATCCGGCACTTCATTAGGAATTCTCAAAAGAACTGGTACTGGTTCGGAAGGAGTGGAAGCTTGTGTGACTCTGGAACTTTCCACAGCTCTATTTCCAGCCGGGGGTGCTGCACTAGTGCTGCATTTTCCATGGCTGTCTCCTAACAAAAGTTTACTAAGCTGTCGAAATTGCCTATTACGTGGCGACTTCTCGTAGATGTACATGCGACCGGAAGCACCAGTTTTGGCGACGTTGATCACGTCGTTTGCGCTTGTCTTGCTCAGGCTGAAAATCTGTTTTGTATCTTCAGATGGCTTGTTCACGGAGCCAGATGTTGACAAGGCATGCTCGTTTGAGTCATATCGGTGAGCGATAAAATTTATCGAATCGCTTCGGTGCAACGTCCCACGCTCACAAGGTGGCATAGTGTTTCCACGAGCGAACCTTTCGTTAGTGGCTTCTTTCGCAGGTTGATTCTCAAGGAAATTTTGCTGCCCAATGCCAACTGCATGAATTTTCTTTGCTGAACTCTCCACTTCAGTATTTAAGTATTGCTGTTGATGGTAAAGTGCATCAAATTCTTGATATCTATCCAAATTGTTTGGATTTACGATGCTTTGTAGGTTTCTTTCTCTTCCAGACAAAGTGGAGGCACATCTGGGAGTGGAGTGTGTGGTACTGAAAACATAAATACCTCGATCGTTTGCTAGTGTATCGGTAGATTCCTGTGGAAGACTTTGCTTTCCAACGAACACAGTGTCCTTGTGATTAGATATCTCTTTCCTTATGCCATTTAGCACTTGCTTTAGTAGTAGCCTTTTATTTTGCAAAGACATCGTCGAGGGATGACAATGGCTTTTCATCCGACCACCATTCCGGACCAGTGCACCTCTGGATAAAATCTCACCATTTTCATTCAGCGATTTTGCTCTTTCCTGCATGTTCTCTTCTCTCATTACTCTGTAAATCGTGTCTGAATCCAGCTGGCGACTGGAAATAGAAGAAACTGTATCTGTCGCGTCTCCGTGATAGAGGCTATCCTGCAGTGCTGCTACAGAAAGAGAGGTCTTAGCAGGATGCTGTAGGGTCGCAGGTTGATCCGTCTGCTGCTCATGTCTGATAGCTCCTCTGTCATTAATCTGTAACTTAAGTCTTTCAGCTTCTGGAAGTTTAGCAAGAATGGCTCTCTTCCCTTTATGGTTGGTATGAATCAAGTATGACCTTCCTTCGTAGTCAAAATGTTCCACCGCAAACACTTTATCTTTCACAACGAGAAACAAATCACTCCTACCATTTGGTTTTTTAAAATTGAACAAGAGGTCGTACGGCTTCTTGGAAGGTGAACTTGAACGACAGTGACGTTTACGCGGCGGGCTGCTGGCAGCCATTCGATGGATGTCAACAGCTTCTTGCTTATTGACAGATTTGATATTTGTGGGCGACTCACGGGGATTCAGCTTCTTATTTGAATACATCAATGTCGAGCTGACAAGAGAGGGTGCCGAGGATGTTTCTGTATTTTTCGCAATCTCTCTTTTTCTTGAATAGTGACGAGTTTGTGCGAGCAGAGAAGCATTACGATTTTCCTGTGAGCTGGATAAAAGACTTTTAGCGGTAGGTATTTCAGCGACTGACTTGGAAGTTTTTCGTGGCAACGTCGCCTTTTCACGTCGACTTGAGTGATTTGCATCCATCAAAGGACTTGTGGAAACATCTGAAGAGATGCTTGTAGTAAGAACAAGAGGAATTATGGGTAATGCTCTTAGCCTGTCCTGCGTATGACATTTGGAGTCTCTACGAACCATGGATTCATCAGATGATAGGCTTTGATTAGATCGTGGCTGGGGAAATGCTTTGGGTGAAACAGGACTCACTATATCACCCTCCGTCTCGCTGTCGTAATTTAGAGTTCCAAAGTTCCAGTCGTCTGCAGTTTCCTTTTTTAAAAGTTCATTGGGCAGTGGTGAACCATAATCATGGTCAAAATGGGTATTTGCTCCTTTCTGAGGTGAAAACGCCGATGATGTTTGAATTGAGTGTACCCCGACAAGTTTAGGAAAGAATTCATGATCAATTGCAACACCTTTATTTGTGCTGGAGCTGCGACAATTCAGTGTTCTAAAAACTGGAAGAGCTGCTTTAACTTGGCCATTGGCTGAAGATGGTAAAGCATCCAGATTTTCCTGGGCTGCGTTCACAGCTACTCGAGGCGAACTTTCAACGACATTCTCTTGTCGCTTTAAATCCATAATACCAACGGAACGTAATGTCGCATTGGAGGCTCCACAGGCAAATGTTTTCTTTCTTCGAAACGACGCGGATGGCACAGAGTTATTCCTTTCGAGCGAACAAGCCACTTCACTGACAATCTGCTGCAAACTCGCTTTATTTGAGGGTGAAATACTACCACCATTTTCCAAGGACGCTAAATCTTCCTCAGTCTGTTTGAAACGTTTCAAATGATACGGAGCCATATCGTGTTCGCTGTCAGTCAAAGACCTTTTGACAGGTGGATCAAATGAACTGGATAAATTGTGAAAAATTTCTTTTATAGGGGAATTTTCTTTTTTCAAGGCGCACATGAGGAAAGGCCCTTCGTTTGTCCGCTTAGGACTTGGAAACGGATGTTTCTCTTCCTTTGGGAGTGGTTGCATTTCCACGCGCCAGAGTCAATGGTTTCATTCAAAAGCCTATCTTTCTCACGGAAGTTTGATAGAGTTAGGCATCAAACCTACAAAAAATACAAAATAATGTTTAAAAAAAAGACAACAACAACATGCAAACCCCTTGCACTGCCAAGATTTAAGGGCGACTTCTCCCAAAATGTAATCATCACTTCCTTGTTGACCAATTCCTAGAATCTGGTGTGGCATCGAGGTTACAATTGCCCATGCAGTTAAAAAATTTTGTTAACCTTCATAACCTCTCTTATTGACAGTGTCGTATGACCGTAAGAAGATTCTCCTCATTAATCATTGTAATTTGAGCAAGTGGAAGGGTTAAGTGACCAGGAGCATTGCTACAAGTTTGACTTCAGAGGAGAGGCAAAAGTCGCTGTTAGACAGAATTTCCACGACTCAGCCGGGAATGAAATATAGAGTCTGTTCGCGAGCATAAATATGTTTTGGGCCCGACTCAATGTCATTTTAGCCTAAGCCGCTAGGCGAGGATTAACATGATTCTGAGAAGGGTCTAAAACATACTTATCCCCCCAAACATAAACTGTATGAATAATACACTATTATTATCAGTTTGGAGGGCATTGAGAGAATTACGACTGAAAAAAGGACAACATGCGTACAAACAGTCTGAACACCCATGCAAGCGTGCGTGCGGGCTAGAATACATTTTAGCCCGCCAAAATCTCTATTTTAGCCCGCAAAATGCGCCACAATGCCCGACAAAGTGACAATAATAGAGAATTTGGAACCATTTAAAAATCAAAATAAACCAAGCTCTGTGATTTTCATTGAACCAAAACTAATGGAAAAATTCTTGTGTTTTCCAACAAGTTGATTTGTAATTTGTTTTTGTTAATAAGCGCCCCTATTGAGTAAGCTTCCTCATTCCAATAAACGCCTCTATTCTGTTTCAGTAATAGCACTTTTAGAGTACATGTACAGTGAGATCAACCGTGTTCCATCTTCCTTTCATTGCTTACTTAAAGCTTCACGACAAAAAGTGGTCTTCGTCTCAGTTTCCCAACTATCCACAGTTCATTCAAGCGAAAGATCTCGTCTTAAAATTTTGCGACGACAACTTGTGCCAATCGTTATAGCAAGGAAGGATCTAGGGACAACAAGTCTGTTTTTCTGTCTTTTTGATCCTCAGCCAACTAACCATTAAAGCCTTGTTTCACATTCTGCTGTTCCTCAAAAACGAAATAAGCGCCCTGTTTCGAACAGGGGCCCTCCCTTGAGGTTCCAAAAGTAAATAAGCACCCCGGGCGCTTAATCAAATCATTACAACGGTAATTACAAGTCCAGAGTCTGGTTCAATAAACAGGGACTTTCTCATTCTAGTCGACTCAAGTTCAAATTAATAAACTGATCAGTAAAAATTGCTTTTAAACCTGGCCTTGTGTTGAACGAGTTGGCTATCAGGTCTTGGTAGTATAGCGATTTTTAAGGTTCGTTATGAAGCTGATAGTGTCCTTCCTACGTTACTTCATGCGGATGTGCATTGGAAGGTATACCGCTGTATTAACATTTCCGGTAATCTTGAAGCATTTCACTATTCAAACTTTCTGGGTCGGAGAGGATTGCGTGACAACTCAAATCTCATGTTCTGGAGGCTAAAAGCTTTTCCTTCACTGATTTCCCAAGAAACTAACAGCCAAAAAGAATTTTAACGAACGATTTCTTGTATAAAATCTGGAATGCAGGATTCCCCTTCCTAGAAAGGTCACTAAATCAATTGTTTAGCCTATGAACACGCGATAAGAAATGAAGCAAGCGAAAAAGTTCAGGCATTGGCCATCGATGGACAGTTTGATTCATTGTTCCCTTTGCTCAGAATCGCCGATAGTGAATGGAAAGCGGATGAGCATCGCGCTTCGACTGCACGACCTCCCATTAACTCAAAGCTTGTAAAAGCTGACGCAAGTATCGAAAGTGGCGTGTAAGAAAACACGCAAGCTAATATCGCGAAGTAACGATTGCGACCCTTTTTCTCGCTTGCGCTTTCGCGTCGTCAGTGAATTAAAAACCGTCACATTCCTCCTACGTGAAACTACCTTAACTCTACCCAATACTGTCTATACGTCGTAAAAATAATTATTGGGTACCGCTTTAGCCGAAGACACCAAACGCGCTATTTTACACTCACCTCGTCTTCCTCACTGCCATTTTCTTTGTTAGAATATAAAAACCGTTCCAGGAATTGATTTATTACGTATTTTGCCCGCTGCGTCTTCCGTTCGCACTGAATCAGTTTAATTGCTTTTGTTTTAAACCAGTAGTCGACGTGAATATCACATCCTGGTACCAGCTGAAACGAACATTATATTTGTCTTCTTTGATTTAAAAAAAACACGGATACGAAGCCAGCTGTTTACTTCGGTCAAGTTTTCTTTTCAAACGTTTGTGTATTGCCGAGGTCATGGCTTATTTCTGCGATTTATGGACAGTAATGAGATTTGCGAAATCGTTGCGCCCTCGAATTAATCGTAATCTTTTTGAAAACAATCTATGATCCAAGCAATATTATGGTTAACACTTGGCACGAGAATATACATTCGTTGATTCTACTATCGACTTGTATTTCCTGAGAACGTGCTACTTACATGATCTGTCACAAGGGCCACCTACAATGCAAGATTTCTGGGGATACAATTTCCTTAAGAGACCTTGCTTATCTTAGCACGCTTAGCCTGGCCTCATTATAATGCTTTTCTGTTAAAAAAATCTGCCAATTCAGTAGCAATGGACAGAAACAAATCATGTAACGAAAACAACAAAAAAGGAATATTGTTTCGTCTGACTATATGGCTTTATTTCAATTTTTTAATTTTAATATTTAAACTACGTGTAGTTTGCACGTAGTTTGGCAGGTAAAGTTAGTGAGAAAGTACAAGCGATAAATTTTCGTGGAGGGAATTACTTCTTTTTTTCTGCAATTCGCAGAAATCAAAGATTCCCCGAAACATCAACGCGGATGTCATATGCGATAAAATGAAATGCATAATATCTTAAAAACAATCATTTTTATCTCGTATTCATTCGAATATATCATATTAAAATGGCAATGTTCACCCTAAGTAACCACAAGGTTTTTCTTTTCTGCGTTCCGCTCAAGTCATGATCATGGAAAGAGGCTCGAACCAAATTTGGGAAACCGAGAGAGAAACCATAAAATGCTCATGGAAAGGCTCATGTATCCGAGGTGAAATTTGTCTCGAAGACCTAATAACCTCGTGCACTGATTTTTAGCTTCACTGATAGTGATCGACAACGAAATTAGTGGCAAAACAAAACTGAAATAAAACTTTCGTTTAGCTTTCTGTAACATACTCATAATGATATTTACTGTATATAAAACGTAAGCTCGTGAATCCCGGAAGAGCTTGTTTCGGTTTCTGATCCACAGATTTGAAGAACGTAACCAACTAAACAAAATTTATATGACATAACAGCGGCGGTCATACAGTTCGTGATCATGCATGATATTTACAGATATCTCTATTTCAATTGTAAGCGGAAAGGGAAGTTATTACACAGTTTATTTGCTTTCTAAATGAGTCAAGACTGTACCAGTGGTGGGGGGGGGGGGGGGGGAAAGTAGCGTTGGGGAGGAATGAATTAACGTTGGGGAGGGGAAAGAATTGGTTGTTCTCAGGCTGGATGTATTTAAACATGTTAAATGCATAAATTTTCGATGTGATTGTTTTTTCTGTTGAAACAGTCTTGAAGTTCGATCCACGAATTTGTTTTGTATTCTGATTATTTTTTGGGGAAGGTCAATGGTAATATAATAATATTTTTTGGTGAAGGTTAATTCCCCCCCCCCCCCCGGTGTGGGGGAATTAATCTTCACCATCCTCTCCTCCTTTTGAATTATTTCTAACGTTATATATATATGTACACTAGTTGAGACGTGATCCGATGTAGGAAGTAGTCGATTCGTCGTCGTCGTCTTCGCTGAAGCCCTCTGGCTAAAATCTTGCATTACATGTTATTCAAGCACGTATCTTATATTTTGTCTAGTTCTTTCCCGCTGTTCATCTTTCATCGATTCTTTTTTTTTATTTAGGTGTCCATTTAACGCTATAGCATTTTTTAAAGTAAAACCGATCTTTTATACAACGTTATATTAAAATTCAGGCTGATCACGCTAATTAGGTAAATTCAATAACACCATAAAGATGCGATTTTAACTTCGGACGCTGAATGCATTAAATGTGCTTTTTAGTTTAAAATTGGAATGAGGAATATTATTCAAATATATGTTTGAGTCGCCGTTGTGCGCGGTGCTATGAACTAGGAAACTTAGTATTACTCTAAATAGGAAAAATTTGTGACGCGAACGCTTCCCGGAAAGAGGATGAATGAATCTATTTCTGTTGCTCTTTGATGACAACCAATCAACCGGAAATCCCTCGTCGTCGCATTTTAAACTAAACGCTACGAACAGAAGTTCTGTAGCAAGCGTTTAAGAAAAGAAGTCTAAAATTCCAGTTGACTTCATCATCTCAAAATTTATGTAGTTCAGTTTGAAGCCACATTATTTCATGATATATATATATATATATATATATATATCTTCAACGCGAAGGGGACCAAAAAAATATTATTCAATTAAAAAAATTACTATAAGCGGTGAAGTAGAAATGAAAATACGATGAGGACTTTGGGGATGGAAATCTAGAACAAGATTCAATAGGATTCATTTTAAAGATACGAAAATCTTCCCAAACCTCCCGTATCCAAGTCTACACTCGCATAATTTAATTTGACGAGATTACTTACCCAATTGTTGAATAAATTTCAAGTGACTGAATCACTCGCTTCCTCGTCACGAAGATTGGGTCAGATTGTGACCTCAACAGCCACAGGGCGAACGTCGACTGAAAACATACCTTCTATCTGAAGTCGCGGGAAGCCATGTATTTACAAATTATTACTGAAAACATATTATCATAACGAACATGAAACTGAAATAAGACACCGTTTTCTTTCTAAAATTAAGCGCTGCTTTTGACACGTGCCTCATGAACAATTGAACCGAACGAAACTGAAGTGGATAAATGATGAGAATTCGAGAGAGACGGAGAACATCGATCCTGTAAGATCTCTCTTTCATATTTATCCACAGTTGACAAAATTTTCATTTTCAAACGACATAGTTTTCGCACCGATAACGGTTACAGTAATTTAGCTGATTATAGTCATGGAAAGTAACTATGTTCATTTAATTCAAAAACCGAGTTGTGGCGTAATACTATAGTTCTAGCAGTAAGCTGGGTGAGAAAAGGAAATCGAACTGATTTTCGTAAGAAACTGAAATATCAGACTCGTGACTAAGTATCGATAGTTACAATTCCGTTTTGAAACTGTAGCCCTGATTACTTTTGTTTTTATGGTTTTTATTGCCCCTTTTTCGCTGAAAGAATTGGCCAGACTGCGGTCGGTTTGATTGAAAATTGTCACTGACCAGGCCACTAAACGAAAACTTTTAAGGAAAAATAAGGAGACAACAAATTTACTACTGGACAAAGTACGTTTCATCATTCGAAAAAAAAAAATTACCTCATTCAGCTATATATGTACATATCACCTGCTTGTCTGATCTTTCAATTTCATTTACTGAGGCTCGCTAAATCTTCACGCTGAAAAGGAAAGGGGGGGGCGGGTGGGGACTAAGGGTAAACTGCAATTTAAATGATATGAGTTATATTTTTAGCCACTAATTACTTCACTGAGAGATAAACGAGTTGGAGCGTTTTGCTATGAAAAATCCAACTCTGTTGCTATGTTGCACTGGTCAGTTGGGAACCATCTGAATTAATTCAGCCGGGACGTTCGTTTTAGTGTTTGCCCGTGACCAGGACATGTGTCACACAACGAAAAGACACAAAAGGGTGCGCAGTTGTTTAAAGAGGACATTTTCTATAAATTTTACCCATGCAGTTTGAACTCGTCTTGCAAGTTGTAAAAGCCAAGAACTGAGCTAGAAAGTTCTCCCATTTGCGAATCAATTTACTAAACTCGATAGGACATTTGCAGTAGCCGACGGAAGTACCCCGATTAATCTTGGCATAGAGTCATGATCGAAAGCAACGCCACTTTTTAAAGGTGCTATCTCACTTTCCAACAAATCACGCTGGATTGGTTTCGCTGTGTTAATAATTTCATGGATGTCTTTTCGACGCTCGAAAAGTCCTGCATCATTTGGATCTTGGTCACCTGATCGACATACTTCTGAATTGGTTCGCTTGTTTTCGGTTTCATCGGTTAGGTCAATTATGATTGGTTGATTCGTTGGTGTTATCTTGTTACTCCTAGCTTTGCTGTTGGTGGAAGTAATGGCGATATCAGAAGTGAGGGCACCAGAAGAGGTTATGTTGGCGCTGATTCTATTTGGCGAATTTCCAATTTCAAGCGATTTTTTTATTTCGTATGACTGGTTGACGTGAACACTGGACGTGAAAGTGCCAAAAGTGTTGTTGGCGGAAGTTAACGTTTGGGAAGTGATGACCTTGACTTGACTAGGTGACGGTGTCATCTCAGGCAATCGGCTAAGTTCGCCGAATCTCTTTACCTTAAGGCTTGTGTCCTTACCATACAAACGTTTGTCAGGGTGAGGTTGACTTAGAGGCGTCTTGCAAGCATCTTTCGGATTAGAAACCTCGCTAGATACCTGATCATTGATGATTCCGAGCACATCGTCACCCGAACAATGTCTCTTGCGTTGTTGTTCGGGATAATTATCACGATCTGCAGCAGTTGTAGCATTTCGTTTAAATGAGAGAAAATCAGCGCGTCCCATGCCATTTCCTGGTTTTCCTTGAGTTCCATCAGCTGATGAATAACAAAGGTTGACGGAGCAAATTCTGTGTCTTTTCTCTTCTTCGTTGCATGTTGAAATAAGACTTGGTGTTGGCTTTTGCGAAGGGCATGAAGAAGGACAATGCTCCTGATTTATCACTCCTGGTATGCTGGGCTTCTGCTCTTGTGAGCTGTGAAAGACACTACCTTCCATTACATCAGGACAGGCCTGAGATATGGTGAGGATACCGTCCGTTTGTCTAACAGGTGAGGCACATCCCTCGATCGAACAACCATCTTTTGCTGTACAGCTCTTGCCCGTTTCTTTGTGTTGATTGGTGACTTTATTAAACGTCGTTTTTGTTGAATGTTGACACACCTTCATGCAGAGGTTCGTAATTTCGTGATTGCAGTTGGTTGTCAATGGAAGCTGTTCGTTGCGGGAAGACATTAGGCCACGCCTTGTGCTGCCATAACAGGAGTCTGCAATGCCACAGTCTTGGCCCAAGTGATGGTACGTCACAGCTGTGGAATGGTTTGGCTTGAAGGCGATTCCATTTTCAGTTGAAGATGAAACGCAGCAGAATTGGCTATTCATAAATGCTTTTTCCTCTCTGGTCAAGAATAGTCCAAAGCCATCGCGGTTTTTGCGGAAAAAGTCATCAGATGTAGTTTTGCAGCTTGCCGCGTTCAGTATCGAAGAACAAGAGAAAGCTGGAGGAAAACAAAGAGAAAAGCATGTCCAGATTTTGATTTTGTCCTTACGTTATTCTTTGGCAAGGTCGCAGGGGGAGGGGGGGGGGGGAATCGGACGCCCCACTAATTAATTGTTCGACACCAACATTTTTGCAACGACAGGATCGCATGTTACTACACAATATAAGTTCCCCCCCTCTTAACAAAAATTCATGGATCAACTCCTGCAGAGTAGCTGTTAGCGAGGAAACTTTTGAAAATACTGACGAACAGAGCAGCTAGTTTGTGTGCGAAAGAAAAAGAATCAATTAAGCATGTGAAACCTCTTTACACCATCATTACTCTCTCTATTAGAGTAAAGAAAGCCTTTAAAATATACAAATAGAAATATATGCTTACATTGTGATCAAAGCACCTTTCAGTCCCAACTGACATTTGAAAGAGTCATTTAAGGTAATTTCATACCTTGAAATGTCGATCGGATTACACTGCTAACCACCCTCTACTGATTGATAATGGTATTAGAACCGAGTGGAGTCCAATTCGGTCTGTAATCATACGAGTGATAAACAAAATCGGACGACCGCGAAGCGGGAGTCCGATTTGTTAGTCACGATGTACTTTACCGCTGTGCATATATTTAACCGCTGTGCACATTTTGAGGCGACTGAGGAATAAGTCAGAGCATAAGAGTACAATGCAAGAGACAGGGGAGGGGTGTGTGAGTGTGCAGTGTTTGTGCAAGTAAGGGAAGGCGACAGCGTTGTTCCGAAGCGCGTGAATGCGCGCGTCTTTGTTTCTCCCTCTTAAATTCTTTCCACCTCCTCGACCTAAGCTTTAGATTTTTGCTGGCGCTTGATAAGAGGAACGAGAGGCTGTGAAAATTTTGGAGAAGAAGTAATCACGATCAAAATTACTGCGCACCAATGCAGTAATCACAGATTTATTCCCTAAATACATGTGACCCTAAACAGATTTAGAAATATTCAAAACTGCATGAATAGGTTGATCACGAATATTTTAAATTATCTACTCACGTGGAATCTTCTGTGCAGCAGAGTAGACTCCGTTGGAAGTTGTAAACTTCACCGTGGAATGAGAATTATTACAATGAGCAGAGTGAAAAGTTCTATGGCCCCAACAATTTTGCGGAAAAGACGGATGTCCATTGACGTGAATCATGTTTGGCGCCACCTCTACAATAAAATAACAAACCAAATACAATAGGTTGTTGTTTACTGCACTGCACATGGGCAGGAATGAATGCCCGGAAGTCAAAAATTTTCATATAATTTCCATTGAAAGGTTCTCTCAAACTTCTTAAGAGTATCAAGCGATACCACAACACTTTAATAGAAAATCATTCTGATCGGAATGCCAGGCACGGTCAGAAAATAGACTAAATGCCCAGTTGTCACAGAAAACCTCATTCAAACCAACTAAAAATTCTTCGATGCTTGTTTAGAAATGCCGAGCAATTTTGGGAGCAACTGCAGAATACCCTGTCACTTTGGTCCACCTCATTTACACGTGTCGGAAGGCTTTGAAGATCGAGGTATAACACAATTAACGTTCTTCTCATTCAATGACTTGTAAATGAGTGGCAGGGTATTCTGCAGCTTAGCCTAAAATGTTTTTGTGTCTACAACCCAAGCGACTCTAGGTGTGCACAAGCTTGGAAAATTTTTCAACTAAACACTTGAAAATCAAAATAGTTCTCGTAGTCTTTTGACATTTCTAAACCCTCTGATCCTTTACAAAGTGTTATAGAACCTTTCATTGGGAATTCTGTTAAGATTTCTGACTGCTAGGTAGGTAGACATTGCAGAGACAGTAAGTTGAATTAAATTTATTCATTTGCGCAAACTCCTAGATAGAACCGGAATGTTCTGTCCGAATCATTGAAGATTTCTAGGACGTTGCTTGCCAACTTTAAAATCTTACTTTAATTTTGAAAATTGTAGGAAACATTAAAATCGGATTTAAGAAGGTTTTCATGTGAGCAACTTAAGACTGTTTGCCGGTTTATTTAGAAATACGTGACACAAAAACCTTGTTGTTATTTTAATTAACGTGACCCATTATGTTTTGTTTGGTCTTTCTTCTTTGAATAAATGAATAAAATGCCTTTCGTCACGTCTGTTTATCACAGATCTGTAGAGAACCCCAAGGGCTATATCATTCCTTGAATAGTTAGCATGCACGCGCGAGATAACTGCCTTCAAACCCCTTGACGAGTCCGTAGTCAATACGCGCTGTTTATTGAGCTTGACAGTTTTTCGCCATGAGAAAAAAACTTTTTTAAGGTTTTCTTTGCCTGAGGTGCAAACTTAGTAGAACCTTTGTAAAAACTTCCTATGTGACACTGACCTCGCTTCAGCTTGGAACAGGAAGTCAATACTGTACAATACAATACTTATGAAGCTTGACTGAGTCTCAATAGCGCCAGTACTTCTTATTAACAATAAAGAATACGACATCTCCTTTATTGCAGTGTAAATGACAAACACACAGACAGTTTGATGTCACTGTCTCAGATTTGAAATTTTAATTTACCATTGATGAGAAAAATTAACAATCTTTCCGTATAAATGCCGCTTGCGAAACTAACATTGAATCCTTTCGACTCCATGATGAATTCAAGCTGACTGACTCAACACTGAAAACTTTATGAATAAATTTTTTAGTTGTTCTTCCGGTTGGTTTTTCTCTTTATTTAGCAATTACACTATTACAACGAATGAATCGTCGACTGTGTATAATTTTTTAATCCGTAAATTCTCACTCAGAACTGATCATTTCCTTCTTAGGGAGTGTCCTTCAAGGCTTGCGATAGCAGATGAGCTTCTCAGTTGAATCATAAAAGTGACTGACGCAATCAAGCATCGAATTTGATCACTTCGCTTCACTGAAGGCGAAACGATGAATGAAGTTGTGGGACTGCTGGTATTATCATTATATCAAGTTTTCTCAGTCTAGATGCAAAGTTGCTTTTCAAACAAGACACAACAGGTGCTCTAAGGAGTCCGCAGCGTTCATGCCAGATCTCGCCAAATGTTCGGCGAATGTGAGAGTAGAATCAATAGTCAGGAATGCGGCAGTTGATCAGCATGAGGCACAAGTAATGCGTATCTTACATTCGGTATGTAATAGAGTTAACGCAAATCGAAAAAACTTACCTGGTCAACTTCGAACTTTAACACAGATACACCTCAGTGTCTGCTCTGCACTATTTCACAGGATAACTTGATCACTGCGCTGCACTTCTGACACAGATAACAATAAATAAAATCTTTTTTGATGCGGCGCCGTGTAGTAAGTTTTACATCAAATCTTTTCTAATTTGTGTGTGATTTGACCAATCATAGGAAAGAGGTATGGTAGGTATCACTTAAGCGATGAACGGCATAAAACCGCAATCGCTGAGATGCTATGATTGACGCACATGAAGCGTCGTGAGAGATCCTGATTGGTAAGACCGCCAGTGGTTCAAATGACGTGACAGACCAATCAAACGCCACAGCGTCAGCTCAGCGTATTTTCCTTCCGAGTCCTAACGTTGTTCAACAAATATTGAGTCAATCTGTACTTGGATCCGTTTATATCGAATTAGCCAGATCACCATCAATCATTCCGAGCACGCATAATTTCATTTGACCGAGTGAACGGCGGCTGTCAAAGAATTTATTGCGACAAAAAAACAACGCATTCAAACAGTTGATTCGTAATAACCCGTAATTACTTGCCCGCGGGCGATGACGTTGCTAGTTATGGCTTGCTAAATATAGGCCAAAAATTGTTTACTCCTTTCTAATACAACTTCCTTCACGGTTGACACTCTCACTCTTTTTGTTTGTGCCCTTAAAAATAGTGCCAAAAACTGCTCAGTAGCCCTTGTTAGCCTTTCAGTTTTGCTTGCCCATTTCATGTCATGTGGTAAAACTCTGTAGAGAACTGTTTCTTTCAAAGTTCTTCTTTGAAATTTCCTTTTATTCATTTGCATATGTACGCATCATTTACAAAAGCGGCCTGAAATGGGTAAACGAAACATATAAGCTAATCAGGCTTATTATTTTTAACCATGGTGTAGTCAATTCTCTGGTATATTTAGCTACCAGAGTAACACCACAGGATACTAGAACAACTCGAACCTGTATAGGCGGCACCGTATTCAGCGGTGACCCAGTATTTATTTCCCCTCCTTAGAGAGTAAAGAAACGATCACTGCGACGCCGTTGGTCGACAACATTGGTTAAAAAAATGAGCTTATATTTTACCTACGAATCTCGCGATACCCCAAAGTCATTTAGTGTGTTTCTCACTGTAAAAACTATCTCGAAATGAATATGGAACACAGCGTTAACTGAGAAATAGAAATTATAAAATTAGATGTCGTCTTTCAAGGACAAGGCAAAGTTTGGTAATTTCACGTTGTTGTTTGGCAGAGGAAGCACAAAAATTTACAAAGATTTATAATGCTCTTGCACAGCCATTTTTCTGCTCATTAAATCTTTTGTTCAGTGACGTTTCCGTTCCCTTTGACGTCGTGGACTTTTACTCCCTAATCACTGTAATTTTCACCTCTATCAAGTCTATTAAGCGGTCGCGGTTATCCTTTACTAAGTCCCAACGGCCTGTTTATATTGCATTCTACCTGTAGTGAACTGTCACTTAAAGCCAAACCGCTGAAATAAAACTAAGAATAATCAATCTTTCGTGAAAATTCTATCTTTCTCTTCCAAAATCAAAATAAGTAGTATTTTGAGCGAGATTCTGTACATTATGAGGTCAATTATGGCATAAAACTTAATTTTATATCGTCTTTTTATAACACCCTTAATCTGTGGAACTGTTCTGTGGGTGACCGCTTAATAGGTTTGTTTGTATCGAGTTTATATATCCATAAGCACGTATATCAAGATTCATATTTCTGCGAAGTTTTATAAACATCCTTACATTCGACTGAGAGCAACCGGAATTGACACTTTTAATTTAGAGATAATTTTGTTTTTTTTTACCGATACCATTTTGAAGGAAACAAATGACTAAGTTGTAAAGCTACTGCAATGCGTCAGAGAACTGTGTTCAAAGATAGCAAAATTATTTTTAGCCATCTTCACTTCTTCAAAGCCATTAGGAAATTCTAAATAAAGAAACCCACACGATTTAGCCCAAGGAGTCGGAAATTTTGTGTGCGGTTTAAGAGTTTCCATGTCGCACCCAAAACCGCAAGCTACGCAGACAACGCGCTATGATGTTCCTTTAATGCAACTGTACAGATATATATACTACATCTTTTTTCTATATATTTGATAACTTGTTTGTATTTATATTCCACCTCTTATTAGCACGATAACTTTCACTAGCAAATCAAATAAAGAATTCTTCCAAAACCATCATCCACGCTACCAGCATTGATAATGCACATACATGCTGCCGGTTACATAACAAGCTATGTTCCCATTGAATTGAAATGTCAATTACATTACTTTCAGTACACAATTTATAATATTCGCAAAATCTCACAGTCCTAATTCATCTTGTTAGACTTAACAAATCGACAGTGGTTTTAGTATGGTCTGTATCCTTATCAGTAATGATAATCGTCATCACAGTGGTTAAACTGTTGTAAACTCATGGAGCGCACAAATTATGTAGAAACAACTATGTGAAACAGCTTTGACTAAGGAGCTTGCAACATCTCTGCCAATTGTGGTAGCCTATAGGCCGTGAGGGACTGCAAGAGAGCGTAGCGCAATGCATCATTAAACTGTATGGAAGTTCTTGGCCGAGTGCGAGGCGTGTTTCTACAAACTTTCTCTTCACTTTTATGTTGTATGTTGGGTAATTGTATCGTCTAAATTTCCTATCCCGTTTCGCTAAATAGTCCAGGAATCTTGAGAGGTAATATTTGTTTCATTTACGCTGAACTGAAGCGGTTTTGTGTCACCTTGTGTATTCTCGCGCTTTTCTTGTTTGCACAGATGGAAATGCCCACAACTAAGGATCAAAATAGCATCACGGGAAAGCCAAGAAGGCACTCTTATTGCTGTGCTGCTTAGTTTGAAGGGTCAACAACTTTGAAGGAACAACTTGCGTCAAAAGCTGGTCTGCCGGAAACGTATAACTCCAGTTTCTGATACTGGAAACACAGAAACGAAGGAAGTTTTACTCGGCGTTACAGAAAACAATCAAAATGTCCTCAGAGGAATACAAAAACTATGGTTCAGAGGAATCAAATTAACAGCGTCAGTATGATACATTCAAGGTAAATTCCTCAGTGGAAGTTTATTTTGAGGTGATATTAGTGACGAAAGAGAGGAAATCTTTTAAAATAACAACATTTTTCGCGAAATTGTTAACTGACGACAGCCTGCTACTGAGTTGCTCAAAAAATAGAATTCCCTTAACTGCAGGTGGCCTCTGCCGACTAAAATGTGAGAAGAAAAAGGAATTTTTTCTCGGGGAAGAGAGAGGAGCAAGTCCTTTACTTGATAAGTCTCTTTTATTCCGACACTTTTTGTCACTAACGGTTTTGCGTCACGCAACAACTAAACTCAACATAGTTGTGTGACAGATCCGTCGGGTTAAAACGACCAGGTTTAATTCTGAAAAAAAAGAAAGTCGAAAAAGCAATTGGCAATAAAGTTTATAATATCATTTCGCTGTGGCTGCCAAGCCTACCTTTATGATAAGTATTTTTCTTTCAGGATTGAGAATGGAATTGTACCTGGTGCAAAACAAGTAATTCCGTTTTTTTTTTTTGCCGGCATAAATATTCTTTACTGAAAAGCTCCTCACACACCTAAAAATAACTTGTAATCAAACAGTATCATTATTATTGTTTATTTTGATTCTTTTTTGTGGGTATTTTGTTTTTTAAGTACAGTAAGAAGCATGTAGAGTCCACCACGGTAACTGAGTCAATTTATTCACACTATTCAATTCAATAATTTTCTTCATTAAGACATCGGAGGTTTCTGTAGTGTAGTGGTTATCACGTCCGCCTAACACGCGGAAGGTCGCAGGTTCGAGCCCTGCCAGAAACATTTTTCGATTTTTTTCATTAGGGTATTACCTATTACTTTGTCATTTTTTTTCCCTTCTATTTCGAAGTGTTTAAGGGGAGATGTGTTGGTGTCTTTGTGATAGGATTACTCTGGACAAAAATATTTCGTGAAATGGGCTTTATGGAAGTCCACAATGATAAAAATTTTAATGATAATTAGCATAATCAACTGGGCTTGTCAACCCTCAATATTCGAACATATTTTCCTCTTGCTTATTTGGGTCGACTCTCCAGGGAGTTATTTGGTCTAGCAGGCATTTGATCGGTCCGATATTAAGTGCAGAAGTTTTACACTCGTGAATAAAGCAAGGTAAGGACGCCGAGTTTTTGTCGATCGGCCCGCATAAATTATCTTGAATAAGATCGTAACTAAAGTAGTCACGAGGCAAACTTGCATCACATGTGTCCGATCTGTCGACTCTCCTCATATCTCCAAAGTCGTCCATATATGAGCTGTCGAGGTATGCCTTTTTATGATTGTGTCTCAGGTCTAAAACGAAAAAAATTAGCACGAAATGTGATATTTTTAAAGTGATATGTTGAGCGTGTGAAGCGAAAAATATCGGCTCGACGCTTTCGTGTTGGTATCAGAGCGCTACGCTCATGTGTGGTTTTAGTGGGACTGCTTTCTTTACCAGCGATTTCCGGCATTGGTCATTAAAGAGACAATTTATCCTCTGCCATAGCTCTGGCATTGCTTAGCTCTGGCATAGCTCGCCTAAATGAACCATGAACCGCCTTTGCCACCTTCGCCAGTGATCGGTATAACCAAGTTCCGTCGCAAACTAAGACTTCCAAACTAGTGAAGGGAGCAACTGTGTTATGGAATAAAATCTGAACGTATTTGAATCGGAAGTTCGTATTTAAAGGCTTTCTTCTTTATCCTACACTCGACATGTTTCTCGTTGAGAAAGGAAATTCGATCTTGTAAGATATTATTTTAATATTTCCTACTAAGTCCTGATAAAAAAGTATTCAAAATTGTATTACCGTGTGATGATCATGAGTTGACAACCAAACGGTCAAAGTACATGTGAAAACTACATCGCTCATGATAACCGCTTTTATATAGTCTGAAAAATCACGTGAACAGCACATGTTGTCAATCCAAGGTACATAAAACAGCTGCCATTTTCTTGATGAAGCGCTTTGTTTTCAAGCACATTTATTTGGACAAAGACTTTTTTTAAGGTGAATCTTTCTCGTTGTATGTATTTATTACGATCCCACTGTCGCTTCATATTTACAAATTCGATTTTTATCCGTATTCGTCGCCGCTTGGCCAAGAAAAAAACTCAAGAATTTGAGCGAATTGTTCAGGCGCTGGAGTAATTAAAGCCCTGAGCGACGGATTTAGTTTGTCAGACGTATTGCATGACTCCATCGCAAAATCGACCCGCAAAGGGAAATTTTTGAATTCAATTTGGCGTAGAGAAGATTTGAATCTTAGCCATGACACCAGCAAGAGCAGAGCTTTGCTTTCTATGATGGTGGATTTTTCAATTATTTTAAGGTCTTAGAATTTGCAAGTACCACATGGGAGAAACTTACCAACGTCGAGGAACAACGAGGAAAAAGTTTCTAGCAAGGAAATCCACAGGCTTAAAAGTTAAAAATGTGGTGAGTACATGTTGTTATTTATGTGGTCGGTGACCGTCAGTTTCAAAGTCCAACCATGAACACGAGACATTGGCAAATTAATTCCCAAGAATCTATTAAGTAGGGTATGCTGGCCCACGCAGACGACACGGTTACACCTATGAGAATTATGCACGAAATTTTTTTTTTTTCAAGTAATTAGATATAAATATACAGCTCTGTTCCACAGTTTTATTGTATCCCATATGGTCTAGTGGTTAGGATCCGGCGCTCTCACCGCCGTGGCCCGGGTTCGATTCCCGGTGTGGGAACTGGATAGTTTTGGTTTCATGGATCTTTTTTTTTCTAGTCAAATTTTCACGGTACGGTTTTTAACCTATTGTTTCTCCTTCTCTTCGCTTTCTTTGCTGTCATTTTGATTTTTTTAGTATTGGGAAAAGTTCATGTATTGAAAGGCAACTGAAGCACTCACCACTGACTTGGCTTAGATGTTGAATGCCAAATGTGTAGCTGGAATTAGGAGGAAAATTTGTGTCGACGTTTAACCACTTTGCCAAAATGCAAAAGGAAAACAGCAAAGAAGTGCCTCTGCGTTTAGTTTTGCAAGGCCCCGTTGAAAATGAAGAAGTACTCCCCACCTGCATCGTTAAACAGGAGAATGATTCGACAGACAACACTGGCCAGCTTGCATCCCCTACGTTCGCATTACCTCTGAAATACCACATGATTCATGGCGAAGATGGAACAAACGTGCCCCTTATGAAACGTGTTAAACTGGAAAATGATGATTCATCTTTCTTGGAGAATGAAGTAAGTCTTTCGTGTTCAAGCAAAACCAGCTTGTTCAATATTGTCAGTGAAGTGGCTCAGTGGCTTGAAAACAAAACGACTACTCCGTCCTTTGATTCAAATAAAGATTCTGGACTAGGCATTGCAAATAATAGGAATCCATTGGTACAAAACGACTCTAAAAGTCTTGAAAGCACCGGAGGACAGTTAGAAGACTTATCTCATAGTATTAAAGTGAATGAGGGTACTACTGGTCATGAGGATTTTGAGTCTCCGCTGACCACCATCAATAGTTACAACGATGCGGACAAATCTGGCCTGCCATCTAGGGAGCTAGGTCAAGCTGTGACAACAACACCGACTCCAAGAACAATTAAGAGCCTTAACTCTGGAGTTCATGAAGGTTTTGCATTTGATCATGTCTTATTGCCTAAAGTTGTTAGCGTGCGCTCAGTATTATCAACATCGAGTTCACCCGCAGCTGAATTAATTCCTAATTTGCAACAGACAAGTTCACCAATACCCCATGGGAAGGCTTTCCCCGATCAACGTACTGCTGAAGTAATTTGTTGTGACGAGGAAGAAGCTGCTGATGCTCATCAATTAAGTGCGGATGCTTCGGTGACCTCGAATGACAGTCTCCCGGAAAACTCTAATACAAAAGTTCAGTCACCGAAACACAACGATCTCTTACTGACCTTCACCCAAGAAGATGGAAAAAAAGATATGTTTCTCGTGATAAAAGACGAAGTTTTTGCTGTGCAACGTTTTTATTATAGAGGAGAGTCGTATTTAATTCACACTGACAGCAAAGGAAAGAAAACTGTTTTAGCCAAAGCACAGAGAGAAAAAGACGCAGGATCCCAAAGTAAAAGCGGTGTACTTGCATCTGTTGGTGAGACGGTCTTAATTCAGCGAGGTAAGACGAGGTATATTTCGTCATCTGCTATGAGGCAGTCAAGAAACATGCCATGCCAAGAGAACTCCACGCAGAAATCTAGGGAAGTACGGTGGACTATTCACCCAGCGTTGCGAAGAAGTTCTGTTCAAACGTCTCAAACAAACGCGAGAGAGACGGTATACAAACCTACAAAAGCAAATGAGTCTCATCCTGTCAGCACTAGCACGCAAGTGCCAAACAAGCCGCTTCTGATTCACATAAATCGAAAAAGTGCCGAATCATCGGAGTACGTGTGCGGACCTCAAGGTGAGCCGGAAAAATCGCCTGCTGGTCAGCTACGTCTTCCTGCTCAAGCTAGTGAAGAACGACAGAACTCGCTCATCAATGGTTTACTTCAAAACTTAAATGCTGACAATCGTTCAAGAGCACATTTTCCTTCGAGAGCTGTTAACGCCCCATCGGATAGATGGTTTAATCAACCATCTAACGTCAATAGAGATATCGTAACTAGAATTGATCTCAGCTGCGATGAGGAGATTGTAAACGGTCCTAATCAGCGTTGCAACTCCAGAACTCAAAGTACCCTCGGTCACGGTCGGAAGGGTTATCTGACTACAGAAACTATCGACCGTGGGTTACTTGCTCTTGATAAAAGAACAAGGACTCCTTCAGTAGGAAATGAGAGAACAGTCGATAGCAGATGTGAGTCGCTAAAGCGCATCACTGATAACTTTACATCAAATGAGAAACCTGTCCAACAAACTTTGAATAATCCCTTAGGTTTTGCGGACTCCTCTAGTAGGGAAATTGAAGCCACAAGATATTCCTATGATGCTGTAAATAAGCGGCTTAACAAAAGTACACTCAATGGTAGATATCAACAGATGAGAAACGTAACTCAAAGACTTGGTAGCGCCGTCTCACAAGAAAATGCCGAAAGCCATACCATTAGGAACAAAAATACAGATCGCAGTGATCAGAGAACTCACCCAAATCAGTCAAATTTTTATAACGGCTGCCTTCCACTTCAACCTCGTTCCACCGTACCTGATCGCAGTTTTGATTCGTTACAAGGCAATTTTCGATCTCGCGCCTATGGAGTAGCTAAAGGAAAAAGCAAAATATTGGAGATACTCGAATCATGGAAACGGCGCCGACAATCGAATGTCTCAAATAAAGACTGTCAAGTGCTAAGACAGCTTTTAAACAGAACCCATCAATCAGTCAGTTCTGTTCAAAACAACAGTCAGGTGAATAAATCTCAAAGCGCAACAACAGCGGGCAAAAATACACAAGGAATTTGTAAAGCTTCATATACCAAAAGTGTCACTCCAATAATTACCCAGGTTTCGTATGGTTTAAGTGCTAACTCTAAAGCTGGAGGTTTCCTTCTTCCAAAGAAATCTGCAACAGCGCTCGTAATCAATCAGGGGCGTCCCATTTACGTTGATGCGACCAACTCGATCATTGACGAAGGATGGAGATTAGGGAACGTTGGTCAGCGGTTTTTAAATGTAGGAAACACGGTTTCAGGTCTTAATTCAAATATTTCCGGAAATGTCACAATATCACAGCCAGTCTCTCTAGGTAGTAGTGTGAGTCAAAACGAAGTACGCCAGATGAACAGTGGCTTAACTTTAGGTCAGCAGTTATCTAACAGCACAACTTCTTCAACGACTAGTTCATTAACAACGGATCAGCGCCTTGACACTTCGCTTGCGCAATTTTCTGCCCCAAAACTCGACGAACACCTTATTGTCAATAACATATTAAAACCAGTCAATACTTCTATATTAGGAACTGAAAGAACTGTGATGTCGGGTGGAAAACAGAGTTATATGTGTGAAGGCACATCAAACGCTGCTAAGCTGAGGGCGATTACCAAGGGAAGGGTGATTGATGAGCCACGTGAGTTTGTTAAGCCAGGCGTGGTCGCCAAGGCAGGAGAGGCTGCTAAGCCACATGAGGTAATCGAAATAGCAGATTCGCCCCCAAGTTCAGACAGCACTAACTCTAATTGTAACGTGACAACTGATTGTGAAATTAAGGAAACTGAGTGCACGATTGTTGGTGAACCATCAGGTTCCATAGCACAACTTCAGAGTTGTGTGGAGCAACTTCCACCGCTTGCCGGTAAAGCAAACAAAGCAGCAAATGAACTTCAAACGTGCAATCCATCAATAGCCCCGCATTCAACCAGTCAGAAAAAAGCAGGAAAAGGAGCGTCGAGGTTAAAGGAGGAAGAGGCGGTGAAGATTCGCAACGAGGCGTTGAGAGATGAACTTGTTAAAAAGATTAATAACACACGCGAGAGATTCGAGCAAGAAGAAATCGAATGGAAGAAGTCTCGGCTGAGTAGACTGAAAATGGTGCTCATGAGGAAACTGGCTAAGCTTCCTGGAAGTGATATTATTGTAGATGACGAATGAAATCCGGCATTTGACCAGAACCTATATTCCGAGCACTAAAAACATTTTTTTCTAATTTCAAATAAGCCTTCCTAACCACGTATTTGAGTGAAAATTTCTTTGTGTCCAAACATGCTTTCAATCAAATGGTTTCTCTGGCGTGCAGATGAAACTCTTTTGAAGTGGCCGTACAAATTCAAATTAATTAGCAATTTGTTTTGGCTGAATCCTCGATTTTTTTGACCTTCGTCCGGGGAAAGTTGTTCAACACTGAACCCTTAAGTTGGATGCGCACGTTTGTAGATTCCTCTTATCAGTCCTGATCCATTACGCTGCAAACACCTACTTCAGTGTGCTTTCTATCATTACTGCATAAAATGCGAGAAAAACGGTGTCACAGTTTGTTGAGATTTATTTTGAAAACCCCTGAAAACAACAAAAAATTCAAATTAAAATAAAGCTAATTTACCTGCGTGCAAATCTGAAAAAGAAGGTTATTGGAAAACTCTAATCCCGGGTTAGCTTAACGTATGCGGACGAATCTGCCCTCAACGTCTATCTTTTTGTCGGAAGAAGAAGCCAAAAATTAAAACGAAAGAAAATACCTCTGTTCTGATAGTCAAACTTGCTGTACTAATCACAGTTTGAGAATAAAAAACAAAGTTTATACACTCTACTTTCCCTTTTTGGATTTTTGGGGATAAAAATACGTTTAAAGTATTTCTAAATCCAGAGCGGAAACTTTGCGGTGTTTTTAGAGCGGTCTATAAGTTTGTTGCATGGTAGGCCTGGTTACATGGCAAACTGTGTGAAATCGACGACGAAAGCGATGTGAATGTTGCGCGCGTAACTTTTAAGTCAGACTTAATGCAATTAAGTTGGCAGGTGTTTTCTTTCAGACACCTTCAGTTATGCCCTTTACGACCTAATCACTCTTATGATAAGGGAAAGAAGTTGCTGGTACCAGCTATTACCTGTAACAAACTAGAATTGATACAAAAATGACGTTTTTGTTACAAGTTCAAATCAGACAAAAAAACTTATTACTCCTTCAAATCTACACATTAAACGATGTGCTATTTCCCGTCGCTTCAGTTTTTTAGCGGAGAGGTGCGACTGTGTGTCGATCACCTTGACTGCAAAATAAAAAGAGGTGATGCATGAGAAAACCACGCAAGTTACACGAAATTGTCGCGAGGAACCAGTGCTGTACTCAGTTGATATTGAAACAGAGAGACAAACGTAGGAAGCGCGCCAACAAAGAAAGGACAGAATGGAAAATGGAGCTGAGAGGTTAAACGGAGTAATATGTTCGAACAAGTAAAGAAAGAAAAACGAAAACCAAAAAAACTTTCATCTTGACAACATTTGCGGGAAATGTCGTGTAGATAAAAATTTTTTTGACGGTTATGATCAGTGGTTTATTTTTGGCCGTCAAATTGGAGAATCCTGAATTCCAGGACTCATGATCAGTGTCGCAAAGATACTGAAACATCGATTGATGACAACACGACCTCGATCAAATTCCGCGGCCATGGTTACCAAAAAGCTGTTATTTACCGGAGTTGCATCCATGTCAAATTCCAAATATAGACAAATGCGATTACGTGGCTCTTAATAAATGTTCATTGGTTGATCTGACAAGTTCCAATCGGTGTCCACTCATCCATAACCTTGCGAGATTATTAATAATTATTAATAATTCAAATGCTCTAGAAGAGGCATCTTTTACTCCCAAGCTATATTACCTTTTCTTCTAATAAAGCTAGTATTATGTATATTGAAAAAGGAGAAGCTAGCAAGATTAGAAATTTGAAATTGACGTATTCGAGGTTGAAATTGTCACTGACCAAAAAATTTGCGATTCTGAAGTGGCCCGCCCACCATGTTTGGTGCCCTCTAGCGGTCATACTTGTGCAAAATTAAAAATTGCTTTTGCTTGCACGCCTATGGCAAGCCAATTGTAGCAATATTCAATACTAAAATTCAAGTTCAATTCAATGAAATTCAAGTTCAATTCAATTTCCATTGAATTTCCATTGAATTGAAATTGAATTGAAATTGAATTTCATTGAATTGAACTTGAATTTCATTGAATTGAACTTGAATCTCATTGAATTGAAATTGAATTTCATTGAATCGAAATTGAATTTCATTGAATTGAAATTGAATTTCATTGAATTGAACTTGAATTTCATTGAATTGAACTTGAATCTCATTGAATTGAAATTGAATTTCATTGAATTGAAATTGAATTTTAGTATTGAATATTGCTACAATTGGCTTGCCATACACACCTCCTCTTTACCAAATGAATATAAAACAGTTTCGATTTGACTCACTTTTATTTTTCGGTCTTTGCTACCCGTGTGAAATGTCTTACTAAGTACATTTATTCTTATTGGTACATCCATTCTGGTGTTTTGTGCTTTTGTGGTGATCTCTACCTATATGTCTCTGTTAGTAAATAGGAAAGTACTCTATAATTGAAAGTTGGCAGCCGGCCATTATAGCTTGGAGTAATCATGATGTATAATCATGAATGTCTCGCTTGAGAGTATACCTTCATCTCCTAGCTTCATTTACTAGATGCTATGAGACCTACTTGAAAAGCACTTGGCGTAGACTCACGCAAAATGTTTGGTTATAAATGATTTCTTTCTTAAATTAGGTAATGATTTTTCAACATATTCAATTGACTGTCATCCGTGAGGAGAGCACGAGAACTCATTTATATGCATACAGAACACGGAGATGTAACTAAACCCCGTAAAACCCTTGTTAGAACTAAAGCATTTAGCGGTGAAAATTCACCACCAATGAAATTTACCTTTTTAGGGACCAGTCATTTTTTTTATCGCCTGGGGATGGTGGGGTGGGGTGGTGGTGGAAATATTTTAGGGGATCACCTGGTTTTCAGGGGTAATGTAGGGGAATCAGTCATCGCCAACAGAGTATCAAGGGGTGCTATAAAGAAAATGACTGGTGATTAACCCTTTAACCCCTAGAAGTGATTAACATGTAACTTCTCCCTGTAATATCCAAACATTATCCAGCAAACAGGTAATGAGAATACTCAAACTTATCAGGTGGAGGTTGTTATCTTGATCTACCACCGAATTCTCGTAACTTATTTACAAGGAAATGTGTAGCAGCTAGAGGGGAGAATCGACAATCAGATCTACAGAGCCTTATGGGAATTCAGGTAATTATTATCGTGATACAACCAAAATCTTCCGACCCGCCATGCGATACATAATTGCTAGACAGACTGGTCCCCACAAAATTTTACTGTGAACAGACATGTAACGTTATGTTTTGACGCTCCAGTGACCAAACCTGCATTGGTTGTTGAGTTTACTTTTATTCCGGCAGCAGGTAATGAACTGGTGGTGTGTGTTTAATTGATAAGTCATCGTTGAATCGCTGGTGAGTGAACAATTTTTGTCAACACTATAAATGCCAGATGAGTTTAGCCACGGCCGTGAACAGGAAACAATGCTTACGACTATATGTCACCAGAATGGAAGCTAAAGAAGAAATCCAGTTGTAAATGAAGAAACTTTTAAATACTTCAGCGAATATAGTGAAACTGATGCAGCAGGTATGTTTGTCATTAACTTCACTTCACTTTTATCTCATCCTTAAGCCTTTGCTCGAGCAAAAGCGCGCTTAATACAGATATTTTTTTAGTGATTACAGGCGACCAACTATAAGAGCCTGAACAAAATTAAAGGGGACTGATAATTTAAAGCTCTTTATTTTCTCAATGATGTTCTTCATTTCTCTTGTGTGACACTGGTGAATCTCTGCGTTTGGAACATTTGTGATTTCTTGACACTTGTAACAGGTGACTTAAAGGTTTATACTCTCAGCCAATCGACAGGCGTTTCCCAGTTTACGAATGACGTAATCAGCAGGTCAGTGGCTTACGTGGCCTAATCTCTGAAAGCCACTCGAGTGCATTGCTCATCCGTGTACTATTCTGATTTGCTAATACCAGCAGTTCACTTGTTCACATGCTTATTACGTCACTCAACTGCTTAAAAACATCTCAACTCACCAATTTCTTTTTTTTCGGGGAAGAAAGACTTACGATTATAAATTGTTGGCCATATTCCTTGCAGCGAAGAAATTCTCCTCAGGGGACGATGATGTCTCAAAAGTGACACAGGAGTATTCAACTGCAACACCGGACTCAACAAATAGTGACTGCGGCGATGATTTTTTTGTGTTCATACTGATCTACTGATCAACTGTGTGGCTGACAAGTTAAAAAGGGTAAGATATTATTTCAATCACGATTATTTAAAGACTCTCAACAAAACTTTAGTGTCGCCCCACGCGACGCTGTGAAGAAACCACAGATAAATGTCAATACTGGTGCGATTCTATGTTTCGTGATCGTTCAGATACGCACTGACGAGTCGTTTAATACTCTAATACGTTTTTTTGGTAATTCTTGTCAGGAGTTACTGTTTATTGACAGTAGTTTGGAAAGGCAAGGATGATTTGAGGTAACAGGCAAATTAAACAGTTTCATTCATTAAATTTGAGATACTAAGCTTTTAATGGCGTTCTCCATCATTGTACTAAAATCCCTTAAGAATAGGGCCGGAGCTAACGCCAACTGAGAAAAGGTTAATTATTCCTCCACAATTTGAATTAATCTTGCATTAATTTTCACGTCTCTCGACCATTAAAGCAACTATCTCAGTGTATGAACACACTCACTCATGGACCTGTGACGTGACGTTTTGGTCACCAAAGAAGGCGAATGACACTATTCCTCGATAAAACTGCCATGAATGTGTTTAATATTCTCGCATTTTTGTGGCGAATCATTTTTATGTTCACTGTCGCAATGTATCTTTTTCTACCGAGTTCAAACAACCAGTTACCTGTTGAACCTGTTAGAGAGATCATAAAAAAAACGCGTGAATATTTTTTTAACTAACTCTATTTTTGAAGGAAATTTTGAAATAAATGTTTGAAGTAGTCTGAAGTTTCTGACAAAACTTACATGCAAGGATATCATTAACAACCTTTTTGATCAGCTATTGACAGCAGTAAACATGCCACATCAAACGAGGCAAAGGATGAAATGGGGCTTTTTCCTTTTCATTTCCCAAATTGAATTTACTTTTGGAATCAATCAGGCGATTTGAGTGTGTGTAGACGTCATAGACCAACGAAGCACCCTACAAAAAAAAAAAAAAAATTCGGTCATCACTGATTCCGTTAGGTTATTGACCGATTATTTCCACAATTGTTATATTGTTTTGCCTCAAACGATAGTTTTTTCCCTCTGGGAACTGTTCTATAATTTATGTAGTAATAATTACATACTTTTACTGCTTTTTCTAGGTGCCAAAGTTTTGTTAGCGAAATATCGTTCTGGTGCAAGTGGCATAAGTGTTTTCTGTGAAAACGCCGCTTATATGATAACTCCATATGACATGGATGGTCCACAAAATGACTCTGACAGGTGGAGTTTTTATGGAACAAAGACATTGCAAAGTCTTTTGCAGCAATATCTCTCAGAAACTTCAGTATCATCGTATACAGAAATTGCTTCCCATCGGCAAAACGTGAAAGCGAAAGAGCTTGGTAGCATCTTCACCGAAGACGTCCAAGAACATGAGAGTTCTCTCGCTCCTCCTCCACTTCTTCATCGACCCACAAAGCGATCCTTAGAGCAAAGCCAAATGAGTGTTGCATCGCCAGACTCTAAGCACCCAAGACTAGAGAGTTGTTCTGCTTATTTCGACCATCAAAGAGGGGGAGTGCTGCAAGAGCCTTTTGATGTCAGGGAGCAAATGTTCGAGAGGACTCGGTCGCTTGAAAACTCACTGAAGCCAGCATTTCCCCCTCCACCGCTGCTGAAGCAGACAGTAGTGAACGCTAATGGACGGAAATCCCAGATAACTACACACTTTAATCATAAAGAAATTTTCCACCATACAACTGCTAAATGGAGCACAATAATGGATAGTGATCAATGTGGGACTAAAACAGCTTCTCCGGACGATGCTACAAATAGCAAAAGAGTTCTTGATCATAGACTTCCGATAAAGGACGTAGCCAATGGGAGACATCCATCACCTGAGGGGAACGGAAAGCAAAAGGTTTTTACAGCACAACCTGTACCGCGACAAATAACAACCGATGATCACTCATCTTGTGGAGGGTATGCTTTTGATCACATGGCGATGCCAAAAATTGTTGCAGTGCATTCCGTTTCAAAGAGCACACGAGATGAGGACGAATGGGAAAGAAATAAAGCCTTTATTTCGAAGGTTAAAGCCGCTCGAGATAGATCATTTCACGGTGGGACGCCCGTTGAAGTGCATGGACAAGCATGGGAGAAACCGCAGGAAGTACCCCACCTCAAAACTAGACCAGTCATATCGCAAGACCAACAAAGTTTTCTTCAAGATCACCATTTGCAGAAGGGCACACGTCAAACCTCTTCTACTAATCTTGGAGACAGATCCATGGATATCTCGTTTGAGCGTTTTGCACTTTATCATCTGCTCTCAAAATTTCAAGGAAATGTTGAGCAGGTCAAAAGTGTCTTAAAGGAGAACCTGCAAAAGGAATGGTTAGAGTATTCTCAAGGAAGTATTGATCCTAACAAACAGACGCTGAGTGGAGTGAATTTGAATGAGCTGCACAAACTCTATGACGTCTGGTGTACGTTAAAAAAGAGCCAAAAAAAGGAGACTCGAAGCGGATATTTGGAGAACATTTTAAAGTCTCAGGATTCCGAGCAGTATAGAGTAAAAACAAGCTGTGGATTAAACTTTCAAAAGAACCATGAGGTCAGTCAAAGTAACTCTCAACTTTCCCCAAGTACGCAGCTCTTTAAGGCTATTTCTCCAGGATACTGTTCTCCACGAAATCTGTCTAAATCGGCAGTTCATCAGACACCTGTGAATCCTTCTCCCGTTTCTTTGAATTCACAGCGTGTTCACAACAATGTCACCGTGGAAAAAGCAGAAAGCATTTCCATGCAGCACTCCCCTATGATTATCCAAGAGAAGATTTATAGTTTTTCACGGAGCTCATCTTTAAATGGGAAAATCGGCTCCAAATCCACCTTTTCACCTGTTTTGGCTTCTTACCGTGACCACGACATCAAGACAGCAGAACTTATCAAACACGCACAAGTGCAACCGAAAACCAATCAGGTTTACGCTTGCGATGATAGTCAATTGACATTTGATGGTCCGAAGAGAGATGGAGAAAGCGCTATTATCGGTCACATCCGTCATGTCTCTAGAAACTCTCTGAGAACAGACATTGAAAAGGAGACAAAGAGTGGTGCAAACATTTCGCTTCGTGCCTCTGTTCTTCAGCACTTTCCACAAACATTTTCCAAGCCAACAAAAAAGGAGTCGCTTCCTTTTGTTAATTCACACACAACAACAACATTTTGTAACAACTTTATCAGTAGTTCATGCAAGGAATCCGCGCAATCTGACCATCAAGCTGCCAAAAAAGCCATGCATTTAGACGCCCGCAGTATTGAAATTGGCAGCGGTCATGAAACAAAGTCAAGCTATCTCTGGCGCTTCAAAGGGGGAAAATTGATTAGTGACAACATGCCCATTCTCCGTACTGAAAAACCAGTAGCAGAAATTGATGCGAGGACGATGAATAAGATTAAAGAGCCTGAAGTTGTGGTAAAACGTGAAGGCCATGCCCCTGGGCAGCAGTCATGCCACAGAGATTCAAACTGGAAGTCCATTCCTCAAGGGTGTCCGCTTGTTAGTTCAACAGCAGAGCAGGAACATAAGAAAGTGTGTGGTGCTGCAGCTTCTGGTAAGCGGTGCTACTGTGTTTTGGAACCCAACTGCCATGCACAAAGGGATAAAACATCAATTGATCCTCTTCAAAGTATGCAAAATATGATAAACAGAGCAACAGAAAGTTCACCGAGACACCGTCCCTCGCAAATCCATGCTCAAAGACCAGACACTACGGAGAAAACAGCAAAGAATATTGTAGCCAATAACAGTGCACAGGTATACCAGCGGCCAAGCACTATCGTCCGGATTTCAACCAATGCACACGACCGCCAACAGTCCAAAGAAACAGTCAGTGTTTCAAGTAATGAACAGTCTGGCCGGCAATCTGCAGCCAACTTCCATTTTACCACGAGCTCGCAAGAAAAAAAGCTATCCTACACTACTGTCAAAGTAACAAGTGCTGCCAACGGAAATCAACAACCCACTCCAAGTCTCCTTATTTCACCTGGTGCACAATCAAGTAGCCAAAATATTTCGAGTAACGAGCAATTTAACGGACCCTCCAGTGCAGGCTTACGCGCTTTTGGAAATGTAAAGGAACAATCCAGTGCCAACGTCCACCTGTCATATGATAAGCAGATAAACCAACGACCCAACTCCACTGACACGCATACTCAGTATAACGAACCAAACACCCATCAACGTATTGCTAACCGGCAAGAGTTTTTTCGTGACGAAGAAGTGAACAATTTGCTAATCTCTCGCTCGCAGATAAAAAAGCAGCCTGGGAATGATACTGGGATAGTTGTTTCGTGTACTGTCCGCCAAACAAACCAACAAAGAACCCAGCAATCAAACACAATTGCCAACCTTGACAACACTATACCAACAGGTCAGCTTACAAATGGTAGCCTGGTTCTTTCTGGTGGCGCACTTGCAAACCAACAGTCTAACATACAAAGTACAATTTCCAAGGTTTCTGCGAAAACTGTGGTTAGGATAGCCCCAAAGGTTGAATCTGGTGCTAACGGCGAAATAGAGAAACCCAAGAAAGCTGCGACCTCGATTCCTATCAAATCTGAAAAAGCCAACGATAAACAGTGCAGTTTTGTAACACCCCATCCTCCAAAGAAACAGTATACTTCTCTGCAACAGCTTGCTAATAAAGTTATCGAGACTAGAAAGAGAATCGAGACGGAGAGCATTCCATGGAAGAAAAAGATTTTAAAATCTCTCGAAGCCGTGCTGATGAAACGGTTGAGAAAAGTAGAGAGAGAGACTGGGGAAGAGGCCAATCTAGGTGGCGGAAAAATTTCTGAGATTGAAAAGAATAAAGTCGGACATCAGAAAGAAAAATAGAAAGAGAGAGAAAATAAATTAAAATCTAAGACGTAACAAGAATAAAACTTTTTCAATAAAAGTTAACTATAGTTTTATGAAATAGTTTCTTTTATCTCATTGTAGGCTTTCCCTGAATGAATTCACTTTCTGTCAGGAACAATTTAGAAAATGAATCCTCCCCATCCATTGTGGGGTCCAGTTGTGACTGAAAAATTTTTGGGAGGAATTAAACCCGCAAAAAAGTGGTCGCTCCAAGGTTCCACGTTTGTCTTAGTTTGCTTTCATGCACTAATTTACATTTTGTCGATCATACTATTGATCATGCAGTTCTCCCTTCAGTCGTATGGTTATTGTGATCAGTCTTTAATGTTTGTCTAGAGTCCTCGATTTTTTGTTCTTAAGGCAACCATGACCTTGATATCTTACAATATATAGTCAATATTACCCTTTAAAACTACCCTTATTTCCACTTCCTCTCGTCTCTTATCTCCTCCACCCGCCTTTTTGAAAAGAAGACCGAGCGAGTGTGACCTTATTAAGGACGAAGATCATAACCAATAGTTGAAAGGAAATGTTGTTCTAGAAAAACGATGTAGAAAATCCAACGAATCTGAAAAAGCAACAAACGTCAACAAGAACAGAGGAATCTGCCTCGAGCGCGGGAAAACGCATCTGAGTGTGTTAGGATTGTTCATTGTTGTTGTTTTTTTTTAAGTCTGATTGGTTAGCAGGGGTCAGAAATATTCAAGACTAATGGCAGAGGAAATACGAATAAAGCGCACTCATTGTTCTTCATGGATTTCTCTGAACACTTAATGGAAAATTTCTCTATTTACTTAATGTACCTGTCAGCTGACAAGAGGGCGGAACGAAGTGTCGGTCATGTTTTCAAACTGTTGGTTCCCTCTCTTCCATTTCAAGTGTAAGCGGCGATAACAATGTTTGTAGAAATCGAACAAGCAAATAGAACATTTGATCGGATTTCTCCACAAAGAACACAAGTAGCATCTTAGAAGAATACGGTTTTCTACGAAGAGTTGATACTCGTTTTGTTTAAGGATTCACTTAAGGTAAGATAATGAAAAAAATTATTTCCCTGTCGACTCTTCACATAATACCAAACTACTATACCTTACAAGGCCAGATGACTAGACAGGTTGAAACAGTGGGTCGCTACTTCACGACTTTCCAAAGTTTATTTAGCCTGTTTTGATCCATTGAACTGTTTACAACCACTGAAATTCAGCCGTGTGATCGGTGTTCTAAACACGATTTAGCACATTCTTTTATTGCAAAAAAACTGTCTCTAGGAAATAACTAAAATCATGCACGATAGTGTAGTTTTATTTTCAATTTCCTTTGTAAATTTCATTCGTGGGTTTAAACGAAACGCCTACCTTGTCCCATGTAAGAATAAGACTAAATAACCTTTTTGTATCTCCGTGAATCAAAATTATTTCTTCTGTTAATTAATGATTTAACACTTTCTTTTGATCTGAAAGAAGACGGCATCCAAAAATTGGCGTCTTGGGAGAAGTTGCCGCCACTTCTGCGACAAACTCTGCTTCAATTCTGAACAAGAATACGAGGCCTCATAATAATATTTATTTTTCATTTAACAGAAAAACTTGCATAATTATTATTTGGGTTAAACTTATTGTATCAGTGGTTTGCTTCCGTCAGGATTACTGGTTGTAGCAGGTGTACCAATTTTGCTTCGTTTTTCTGTCTGTGTCCTTTCGCTGGGGTTAATTGAACCACCCGTCGATAAAACAGGGACAGAGAGAATTAAGGAATTTCACCCTTCACTGAACAACTTGACAACTTCTTAACATGGCCACAAACAAAATATGCCATTGATCGCACCAAAAGTAAATTATTTTGTTCATTAAAAAATGAACCGAAGCCAGAAAATAAAACGATAACACAGGGTGGTCCCTGAAGGGGGAGGAGAGGGAGGAGAGTTAAGGAGAAAAATTCTGCTCTCTCGACTTGTTCTTCCTCATGCTCATCGTAGAAAGCTCCGCTCTACAATTTTCGAGGCAGGGCTGGAGATTCGAGTTTTCTTGCAAGGGTGGGAGGTGAAAGAAGCAATCAGCGTCTGACGAAAGTCGAGCATGACCGTCGATTGCTGCATGTTAATAGTTGGCGATGAGGTTTGTGTCTCAAACCTCTGAGTGATGTGTGGTGCTCTCAAACCTTTTTTTCTTTTTTGTGCTGGTATCAACATTTCAGGTGGTGACCATGAAACACAACATCGCAAAATCTAAGAGGAATGGCCGCGATTTATCAGCCAATTCCTACCTAAAAGAGGACTCGACAAATGGAATCTACATACCGGTATACTGACTCTTCAGACTCGGAGGAATTAAGTTTGGACAACTTTACTGTACAAAGGTACGACTTATAGAATTGTTCCTCTTTCTTTTGTTGCATACATAAGAATATAACAAGAACTGTGTCGTGGAAGTAAACGTAGGACTGTAAGTCTCCTTTAGAAGGTGCTGAGCCTTAAATTATTTTCATAACCAGTAGATCAGGGAGAAACTGACAGGAATCAAAACCGTCAAGTACACACTGCGTCAGAATGGTGTTGGTGTCCTTTTCTTTAAAAATACGGACATCATTATATATGGTGAAGTTTTTGGAGTCTTGTATGTCTACGATTGGGGCCAAAAACAGTGAAATTAGATCGGACTCTATTCTGGGCACAATTCAACTTACTTAAAATTTACCTGAAATCGGCGTTCGGTTAATTGATGAAACAATTTTTACAAGTGTCTGAATGCAACTCGGTCTTCATTACTGAAAAGGAATAACTCCCCTCTCTCCCTGCAATCCGATGTCCATCGCAGGAAAATAAAAAAAAAATGCACAGCCTGGATTGGGCCCTGTTAATCTACACATGATGTTGTCACGAAGCTAAAAATTGCCGTCAATTGGGCACCCGCGTGTTTTTCTTCGTTCGAAGGGGTCAGAGATACGGAGTCTCCACAAACAATCTAATCGACGTTCAAAAAAATTGGCGAATCCGAAAATCTGAGGGCAAGAGATAAACAGTAGTTTCTCAGACACGGCCGAATAAGGGCTTGGGCATTTTAAGAATGTACAACCCGTTGGAGAGGATAATTAGCGCAGATGTCTTTTACCTCTCACACCGATCGATACGATGACAGGTAATCTTTCGTAAATCGTAGGACCTGTGATAATTTGACGAGTTTCTCCATGATTTCACGCTTCATCTCCCGAGACGAAACTAACAAAAATTATCGTTTATTGTAGATTAGCTAGTGCAAACACGGATACAGAAGACACGAGTGATGGAAGCGACGAAGATATCCGATCTACCAGGCTGGAGTCTGATGATAGAAGGTAAGAACCCCTTAGAATATTAACATATCAAATATTTATGTTAGATTAATTACTCCGTGAGAGGAAAATAATCAGTTGTTGGACTGGTTCTAGTCAGTATAGGCTGTATTTAGACAGCTCTCCAATCTCGTTTGTTTTCTACAGCTGTCGTAGAACACACTAACCGATTGAAAAGTTCAAGCCGTCCAAAGATGCGGAGCGTACACCACCAAAAACTCGCTGCATGCGATCGAAGCCAATCTAATTGTTTAGTTGAAGAGTCAAGATTGCGTTTGAAAAGAAAGCTTTTAACATAAAACGTGTCTTTCGATTAACCATTTACATTTTAAACTAAGTGTTTGCATTCTCCGCTCTGTTCTCGTTACATTTCTTATGGTATTCATTGGTAAAATTTGTTTGGCAATTATGAGCTTTTTTACTTGGTGATCATTTCCTTTCTTCCTGTGACCTTAACGTGTGATTCAGAGGTGATATTGTAAGGAGAAATTGAAGAAGTTAGGCACCGCTTTTGGTCAAAAAAAGCTTCTTTCTTGCCGAGAGGGCGAACTCCGTGAGCTTTCAAACGACGGAAACTATTCGTAATATTTTTGGGTAGCTGACTAAAGTACAAAAGCTCACTGGTTTGTTGATCTCTGATCGGGGGCTTCAAATTGTGGGAAAACATCTTTTGATTTATTTTGGCACGGGCCGTGACCTAGAACCATGTAAGTCTGGAAACAACACCGCAGCTAACCTGTCGTGATACATGCAGGCTTTCATTAATCGTAGTGTTCGTTAAAATCTGTAGTGCGCCAAACTGGTAAAACTGGAGCCAGTCAAAATATACGACAGAAAGATTGGAAACAGGTGACTGCTGATATGGGTTTGCACTGCATGCTAAAAGGGAGTAAAGACTTATCAGAGATAAATATGTTCAAGTCTTCTATGTTGTATTCCGTCAACTCAGTAAGGGTCAGATATTTTAAATTATGTACAACATTTGCCGAAGAGTGAACTTTATTTTTTAACGTTTTTGTATATCCAATAGGGAGATACCGCAAAAGAAATATCAAGACAAGAATGAAATCAAGAACGATTTCCTTAAAGAAGCTTCGAACACTGCCCATACTCCAGCAGATTCAAATGAATCTCCAAAACCAATCTCAAGTGATACAACGTATTCTCTTCGGGTACCCCCAAGTGGAGAAACTGACTCTTCTCCGAGCGCCCGAGCCTACTCCCCAGAGGAGGAAAGTGAACTGTTTTCAACAGAATACGTCGATAAGTTGGTGGCCTCGTTTTGGAACAAAGTTGATCAGAAGATCGAGGCAGCTGTTTCTAATCACCAGGCGAGTCCGCAGGCCACTCAGCAGACTAACATGGAAAACAGTGCGCAGACGGGGGATACTAAAGCAGATGACAAAAGCAATGGTAAAGAGAAAGCTAATTCATTGTCGGTATCACTCTCTCATTTACAGAACTGGGGCTGTTCTGCCGTCTTATTAACGCACATATCAATCTACTGGATATATTTAGTTGACATGGTTGATCTGTTTTTTTCTTTGTTATTTGTTTCCACCTCACAGGCAGTGTATTATTCTTGTTTTTACTTGTCATTTTCAGCTAAACCACTCCTTGCTCTTCATATTAAGCAATATTTTTCTCTTAACAGACAAAAGTACCACCAAGTACCCTGGAGGTGTCTGCGTGTTTATCCTTTTTATATTCCAGGTAAGGACTCTATGGGACTCCAACGTTTTGACATACGTGGGTACAGGGTTAATAAAAGAATGGGTGGCTATGCAGCTCGTGGCTGAGGGGTCCGGGACAGCGCCTTTATCGAGTCTCTGAAGAAACCTCATTCCTGCATAACCTCTTTCTTCTCCACGAATGAATACGAATGACTATTAATAATTTTAAGTCGGATATCCTCTAGTAGACTAGCATGCTGTCGTAGAGGACTAGGAATTCCTCTAGTCGCTCCGCTTAGCTTATAACTCACGAGCAAGGATAAACTCAGAAAGTTTTGGCCGTCGATGGAATGGAAACTTTAACTTACCTTGCGTAGATAACATGCAAGTATCTGGCGTGAAGTTTCTGGCATGATATGAAAACCAAGAGTAGCCTCTACTCGATGATCTCTTGCGGGCAAATTAAAATGGTGAATTGGTGGAAAATTTACTTCCTCATAAAAAAGTGGTAGTTTTGTTAGACGTTTTGAAGCAATTTTTTTAAACTAGTTTCATCATGGGTGACCTGTATAAAATATTTTTTAACTCCTTTTTTTGTTGTTGCAGTTTTTAGCAAAAATTTGTGTTCTTTGTAAAGAGGATATAAAGAACAAGTGGAAGGTTAGTAACTTAAGTCAACAACGCATGCGCTTTTTTATGATGTGACTTATTAAATAAAACAAAAGTGGGATACGCATCACTAGCCAGCTTTAAAACACTTTTGAAAAGAAGCTTTGTCGTTAAATGTTAAATATAAAGCATACTCTGCATATCAACACTGCCTAAATAAATAAGTCTCATGTCTCAGTAACTGGTAACGCCTTTAGAAGCTTAGGGCGGTTCTTCAGCTGGTACAAAACCTTCAGTGTCATTTTTGTGTCAATCTGTTTTTAAGGAAGAGGCTTAAAAAAAGATGTTTGTAAAAAAATCAAAGCACTCTTCGAGGCGAAGCCAACGTTTGTTATCGTTGCATGTTCCGTCCGGGATTAATTTTATTCGCAATTTTCAAAACACTTCCTATCATCAGGAGTGGTTCACCGATGGAATGTGGCGGCAGAATCTGAAAACGATTATTACTCATCGCCATGCTAACTTCACAGTTGTTATGGTTACATTGATGGATTGTTTCTTAGTGATTGCTAACATTCTTGCTGACTTTGACGTGATTGATGGTAAGGCTCAAAAGATACGTGTAAAGTATAGGGATGAAATGGCTCACATTGCCTGCGATTGTTTAGCAAGGAACAATAGCAAAAAGATGGTAAGCCACTTTTATAAAGAAACTGTGGCACTGCGTCGGTTGGGTTAATAACAAGGTAGTTTGGTTTTATCAACTGAGTTGATGATGTAAATTGGCCACCATAAAGGGTTTCTCTCGCTCTGACGAAGAGCTAACGCTCGATGCGTCAGCCTTGGAAACTTTCCACGGGGGCCAATTGACATTATTAATTCAGTAGATAAAACCAAATTATCCTAAACGAAATAGAACAAGGTGGCAATGAAAACTCTGAGTACAGTGAATATACTTAAAATTTTACTAGGGCACGGGAAAAGGCAGGCGGTCAAATGCGATTGGCTTTCATCTACATTTGACTGGACAACAGAGTGGCGAGGGATTTCTTCACCAGTCTTAGAGTGGCCCAATAAAAAGGGAAACAATCGCAATCCCGAATTATTTTTGAATCTCAATTAACACTGGCAGTCGTTGTAAGAAATTGAAACCACCTTGCCTCTCTCAATGTGATGACAATTGCTAAGATGCCAATCGCGGAGCATGGATGCCGTGTGATGTTGAAGACACCATAATAAACTTTTCATATATAGATCATGGCAATCTGATATAGGAGCCATTCTTCTGTAAGAGGGCATCATCACTTCAATGTCGAAAGGAACTGTTAGGATTAATCACGATTGCGTGTCAAAGACGTAAAAGGTGTTACTTTGTATCTTTCAGATAACGGAATTGAATTCATTTTTCACGGTTTTCTTGACATCAATTTGATCATAATGTTCTTATTTGTTGTCGAGGTAAGGTTTTTCATGTTTCAAATGGTCTTTGTTGTAACCACAGTGAAAGAGTGTATATTTCATAGGCGGGAATATCCATCACTTACGATCACTATCATGATTTCCATCAGCATACATAGCTCCTAAAATTATATGTATAAACTTACCTTTTTTCGCGAATTATTCATAGTGTAAGTTTACTTCGAATTTCTGGAAGAGAAAAGAAGGCTACCACATTCCCAGACCACACTTTAGAGATATTTTTCATCGTTAGGGCAACATTTTCTCGACGGAGAAAATTGACTCGGTAACCTGCACCGTCTCCTCCTCTCTCCCTTCCACCCATATCAATATTGCCTTGCTCACAATTTGGTCGGTCCTTGATATTATGACGCCGTATTGCAACACAAGAGGAGGAGAGTGGGGCAAGGATTTTTTTCTAGAAATTTAGGTGTGGTGGGTGTCCTGATGCATTAGTTATTGCTGGGGCAGGGGGTGGGGGTGGGGGTGGGGGTGGGGGTGGGGAGTTTGAGGATCTTGGTCAAGTCACAATAGTATTTTCATACACCCCTAATAAGGCTCTCTAATATTTTTATGATTCCCCCACTTTCTACCCCTACCCCCCCCCCCATTGGAAGTTAATTGGCAGTCAATTTCCTAAAGTTAACTTTTATTCTATTTTGACGACGACTGACCCTCCCTCCATTCCCCCTGAAAACCATGCGATGCCCCAAAAATCCTCCACTGCCCCCCTTCCCCCAAGGGTATAAGTGGTCCCTAACTAGAAGTCGATATGTAAACTTGGAACCATTCTATCAAGGGATCTGTACTGTATTGCAGTGAACAATCAATTAGGCTTAATGACTGTTTCAGTAGTGTCCTGTGTTATTCTTCCCAGTGTCTTGTAAGAATGGCTGTTCTCCAAAAAGAACTTTTTCAAGACAAGCTGGAGGTAATCAATAGCTCACTTGTTGCAGATTATTATATCACTCAGTTAGTACGTGCGCCATGATTGGTCAATTTAGCGGGCCGTATTTCACTGCACGGCTCCTTCCATTTGAACCCAGAGATCTGCAAGTTACGCCCCTGGTTTTTTTCCGCTCAGATTTATGTATGTGTGCTTCGTGCTTGGGCCATAAATCCGAGCGGTAAAAACTCCTTCCGTAACTTACAGTACAGACCTCGAACACGGTTATTATATACTGTTGTTTTGGTAACCGGAAGGATATTACCTATAGGAGATGTACCGTATATAACCAAATGTGGGAGGTAATAACCACAGGGAGGAAAATACTGTTTGGATTTCGTTTCATTTTTTATGTGCACAATCTTCAAAAGTATATTATATATTCTTTATCGCAGATGTTTGACGCTGCTCTGGTGTATTTCTACTTTCTGGTAGAGTTAATTACAAGCAATTGCTTCAGGTAAATTTACAGTATGATTACGTAATGACCATTTAAACGTAACACCGAACCGCATGTGCATGCATTTTGCTCCAAAGTTTGATATTTCACTTTGTTTAATTGTCATGCTTTCGTTTTCCAGTGAAGTACAAAAGCCTTACCCCAAGTACCTACATATGATAGTCATTCTTCGATGCTGGCGAATTCTTCTCGTTTTAGAACGTAAGTGACCAACCTCAACCGATTACTCAATGCTACCGGCACAAATCATGCGAATCAATCAAATAAATCAGGCCACTATCTCTCTGAAGCTTTTCAGCTGTGTAAATAACTTTACACACCTTATCAAAACATTTCCTAGACAGTGCTTAGTTTTTTCTTTTTTTTTTCTTTTTTCGTAATTTGCTCCTTAACAAAAGCTAACTGATTGATTGATCGAACAGGTGATAAACTGGATGATGATCGATTGATTCATTGATTGAATACGATTCAATACATTTGTTGTTCTCGTCGGTTGGCTGGCTGCTGAATTATTCGATTGGTCAGATTTCACCTTCTTGGTTGATTGAGTAATTGACTCTCTGACTGGCTGAGTAACTGAATGTCTGACAAATTGAAGGCCTCATTGACCGACCGACCGACCGACTGACAAACTAAATGACAGTTGACTCACGACCGACTGATTCTTTGCTTCATTGTCTCACGTTCGTCTGATTTATCTCAATTTAGTCGGATACCTTTTCATTTCCCCTTAGAACTTCAGCTGGAAAAAGAATTAGAATTGAGCGCCATGGAAAGCCAAACGCAAAGATGACAGCAGTGAAGGACCACACCCCTTTTTGTACAACAAATTAGAATTTTGATCTTACTTCCGGAGTTAGACATCATGTTTAAAACGAGCATTGAAATCGACGCAATCATTCAACCTTTCTACCCCCAAGATTGCCGCCTTCACTCTCCCTTTTTCTTCCTGTAACTCCCTTTCAAAAATGATTCCTAGGAATTTGGCGTAAACTTTTTCGTGATTTTTATCAAATGTTCGCTTAGTAACACTTTAAATTTGGTAGAAGAAATTGCTAATTGTTCACTTCGGACGTAAAAAGGTTATTGAGAAAAACTTCAAAGCAAACCAGTCGGCCACTCAGAATTATCGTATAACCCTTTATACCCTAACATCAATATGCATATTCTCTATACTGTCATCTATACATTTCCTAAGGTGCTGACAAGGAGAATTTGTTTAACGATCAAGAGCTTCTTTAGTTGGTGATCAATTTCTTTATTCTCATGATATTAAATGAATGATTCAGCAGTATTATTGTAAGGAGAAACTAGATGCTGGTCACTCTTTGGGTTTGAAGGGATAATTGTCCCAGTTGTAAAGGCTTTGCTCACCGAGTCGGTTCTTGAGCATTATGACAAGAAGCTTGTGTCGTAGTTTAACCAATCAATTCTGTGTGGAACCACCCCCGTTCTCCCGCCAAATGAGACGAGGACCAAAGAGCCCATCTGGCATCGTAGCCAGAGTGAGAGGGGGAGGGGGAAAGGGTAAGAAATAAAGGCTATATGACGTGAACGCAATTTTACCTCAAAATACCCAGATGATTCTTGATTATGCGGAGCATAACATTATAATCGCTTTCGATTCTTTGTTTTATACTATATAATTAATAAAACGGTTTTTTTTAAAATAGCTATATAGCAATCAGTTTAATCCATATAAAACCCGACCGATGTAATTTATTATGAAATACGATGGCGTTAGGATTGCTGAGTTTGACAACTTTATGTTGAGTCAGGATTCCCATACACATTGGTATATCGGGATTCTGACAATGAGAGGTATTTTGTATACATTGAGGTATTAAAAACTAAAAAGAAAAATATGCTTTCTGTTTTAAGCGAACATCGTGTGCATAAAAAAAAACCTGCGTGGAAATATAGCTATAATTAACCAAGTACGATAACCTTGTTAAAATTTTATTAATTGGGTGACAACGAACGAAAAGAACAATACAAAAAATATCGAGCCTGAAAACTGTAGTAATCCTCAAAAGTGTTCTGTTATAAATGGAAAAGGTGGCACTGGTCAAAGGAACACAGAAAAAACAAAAGTACACTGAAAGAAACCAGCTCTACTGTTCATTTTCCCATTTCCTTAGGAGGCGAGCGTGGCCTAGTGGTTAGGGCGCTGCACTTGTAAGCCGGAGGTCCCGGGTTCAAGTCCTCCTCCCTGCCACTGGATGGATTTGTCTTCGGTGGCCCCGAATTCAACTCCTGCACGCTTTGTAGATAGCCAACTGGTCTGCCTCCTACCAGTTGGGGTTTTTAACGAGTTTCTGTTCATTTACTATATTTGTTTCCTTATTTACAGTGTCCCCAATTAGCACAGCAGTGCTAAATACACTGACACTTAAATAAAGTTATTATTATTATTATTATTATTATTTCCTAATCGATAAACAAAAATGATGTACTCTTGCATAGTAACCTTAGCATTATTACTGTTTTTTTTTTTTGACAAACCTTTTATTGACAATATATTAGAAGGAGGAATTAAGAAATTTACGTAATGACAATTTGAATCTTTAGAAGAGAAACTCAAAAACGATGGTCATGGCTCTCAAAGGGATAAATTAAGTTGTTTGATTCTTCCTTTACGTTTAGTAGAAACGAAAAATTGACGATCTTATTCTTTACAAATGAAACGGACGACTGGGTCATTTGAACAACTCTAGATCTGAGAGGAAAGACTTCTTAATCCATTCCTTGAAACACCACGTATGAATACAAATTAGCCTTCCCCAGGCGTTCTCTTTTTGTCCGCGCAAAGTCTGGGAAGGGGTCACGTTACGTCTTACAAAAGCATCCAGAATTAACCTAGCGGAGGGGCCTTGGGACTTCATGTAAGCCGACTACAAATAGAATCAGGCCTCCAAGCTTCCTCGCTCCTGTTGTGCAGTTAGTTTCATCAGCCGTTTTCCCAAGTTGGTATTGTGTTGCTGTAGATATCGGATCATGTCCGCTTGTTTCTCCAGGACTTCATCCAAATAATCATTGTCCCTAAGAGGGTGTTCAATGTATTAGGAAGTTAATTTTTATGCATCAGTCAAAGTATACACAACTATAACTTGCACTGAATCTAAATGATCCTAATCCTGGTCACTCAAAACAGTAATTCGCTTATACACGTGTGTCTCGGAAACCTGTCGATTAGATTAGGTCGACAAGACAAGGTCGAATGGCAGAGAAGGCCGACGATCAGCAAAAATAAATACGCAAGACAACACCAGGAGTGTTATGCGACAGCCAATCGCTGAGGGAATATTTCTGCGAATTGCACCAATCACAGCCGTTAAATACCAGCCAATCACAGCTGGGCATATTGGTTCCTTAGGTAACGCGTAACCAGTTGATGTTAAAGCCCGAGGAAGAATCACAAAATACAATCGATACACGCAATCCACATCGGAAGTTACCACATCGTGTGACTTACAAATGCTTCAGTGAAGGTCTTGAGGGAAAACAATTTCATACTCACCTATATCCTGTTACGGAAAGGGAAGATGCCCCATTGTTTGTGTAAACGTTCAAAAAGTCTGAGTCCTCTGCATCTGGGAGTGGTCTTCTTACGTTGAACTTCATAACTTTTACTGAAACAACAAAATATAACAACACTGCCACAGAAAACAAGTATCGGTAAGCAGCTTCACTCCCACAGTGAACAGAACACAAGTATTCTCTACCACAGGAATTTTGGACAATGTTAAGTGGACAGGTACTGAGAATTTAGAAAATTATCAAACTGAGGGACATTGCCTTCATTCACAATGTAGGAACAAATTCTTCGGAGTAGCCTACAATTCTAACTTTAATGATTGCCTTCAGAATTTGGCAGACAAAACTATTGATACAAGTAATTTAGTATACAAACACAGATAAATGTCACTTTTATTAATTGATCAAATACCGAATTCTCCAATCTAGCGTCATACAAATTGTATGGTGAATAGTAAGGAGAAGTACTAAATACGAGATCTTGGGAGTGAAGGGGTTGATATTTCTTTTTAAAATAGCTTTTTTAGACACTGCTAGGAAGACAAAGTAGCCTTCACGGAGATGAGTGATCATCAATATAGACTCCAAGCTCTCAGATCTATGGAGAGATTAGTTTTAAAATGTTTGGAATATTTGCACAACTTACCTAAGTACCACAGAATTCCAGGCACAGAAATAATAAACTCAACAGTGAAAATAATCTGCAATATATTGTATAGTGCCAGGTCACCCCTGTCAGATTTGTTTGAATCATGACCCATGACTGCATATATAACCAACAAAACAGCATTTCCTGGAAGAAAAACAAACATTGTGTTTGACTCTTGATACATCAAGCCTTTGATGGAAATTTCACACATTAGAGTTGAAAGGAGTTTGAATCATTGGGAGCTAATGACAACTGATGGATAACACATGTTTCCAGTGCTTCAATAGTTATGGTTTCCACACTGAATATACTGTAACATATGTACCGGTAAGTCTTCAAAATAAGTCTTAAAGTTGACCTATGAAATAACAATGCTGTTTCAACAGCTAGAGGTATTGGTGAACATTCCTCACTCTGTAAATATGTAAGAGATTGATACAAATACCAGGAAAATTAATTCACTCCATTCACACTTTTTTCCCAGTAGAGCACAGAGAAGGGAATGGACCTCTTTCCAACTCTCTTCCCACCCAAATAGGGTGTTAGTCTGCTGGTCAATCATAAATCCTATACCTTAATTCAACCAAGTATGAATTAGAGTGTTGTAAAATAAAATACTGTTTCTACTGATAGTGCTGTGAAAATGTAACCAGACCTAGTGATAAAATGGCATGCGGAATTCTTCTCAACTCTTTGGTCTCTCTAAAGAACTCCAGATAACCTTTAGCTTGGGACTGATGATGTTGATATTGCAAAACTCTGTCGCAGATAAATATAACTACCCACAACCCCACATGTAGCAAGATGAAGAAGCTGAATGGAGGATCTGTACCACCAAGCGACAAGGAAACCTCAAAGTTTTTACCCATGAGTTTTTCATTAGGCAAAATAAATTGAAGGGATTCAAAAGCAATCTGAAAAATAAAAAAATTGATAAATATATATTTATATATACAATTATAAGCTTTACTGAAAATTATAGGGAGTGATTGGCCAAGCTACCCTGCTTTATAGGCTAATGTAACATGCCAAACTGGGGCCAATCAGAATATATAGTACATTTGTCTATTGAATGGTATTACATCCAAACTTGATATCATCCTTTTCCTGCAAAATTTAGCATGCATGCATTTGCAGTTTCTTTCAAGCCTTTTTCCAAGCTAATTAAAAGTTATTTATTTGACATATATTCTTTAATTTTGTGTCAAATATTTAATTTTACATATCTTTACTACAGATAACTGAAGACAAGTCTTACCAATTCATAATGGTGGTAGGACTGAGTGGAGTCCAGCGTGGTCTGTAATCATATGAGTGATTGACAAAACCAGACAAGCATGAAGTGAGAGTCTGATTTGATAATCACAAGTATGATTACAGACAGAATTGGACAACATAAAGTCCTGTTACCAATTAATCAAAACCGTAACAAAATGTAAGAAACAAACTACATGTAGCTATACATTTTCATAAAAAATCCAAGTTAACTCTGAGAAAAAGCAAAACAACAATGCATGATGTGTATAGAGATACAACACATACAGTAAACTGTCCAATTACACTGTCTAATCAAAACTATAACAAAATTCTCGAACGTGATTGATTATCATCAGCCTGATTTGAGCACTAATAGGACAGTGTACACATCATACTTGTAATAGGACAGTGTAATTACACAGTTAAAGGGACAGTTAACACATCATGCTTGTGTAAGAGGACAGAAAGCATCATGAGCACACTGTTGTCTCCCATTTCACCGAGTTAAATGTTGATATTTTTATGAAAACATATACCCAATGTCTAGTTTCTTTCTCAAATTTTGTCATAGTTTTGATTAATTGATAATAGGACTTTGTGCTGTCCAATTCTGTCTGTAATCATACTCGTGATTAACAAATTGGACTCCTGCTTTGTGGTCATCCAATTAACAAATAGATTCCAAGTTGCCGTGTGTCTGTTCAGTGATAGATCACAGATGACGTCTAAATGTGGTAAAAACAAAAAAGTGGCACACAAGGCGCAGCTGAGTGTGTCACTAATGTTCTTACCACATTTGACTTCCTCTGTGATCTATTACTGAACAGACGCACGGCAACTTGGAATATACTTGTTTTATATAATAAAGAATCAAAATATATGGAAAAAATTTTTAATGATGACGTCATCAATGTCTGTCCTCCAATAGATCATAAGTGAGAACCTATCAGAATGTGTGCATAAATGAGCTTATTATATAATTTTGTTTATCACTCGTACGATTACAGACAGAATTGGACTCCACTCAGTCCTATTACCATTATCAATCACAAGCACAAAGCATACACTGTTCTATTAGTAGAGAGAAATACTTTGAGGAAATTCTTTGACAAAATTAACAAATCCTTTTATGACAAAATTTTGAAAATACAACATGGCTGAGTGTCTTTCTTTTTGCTACATGTAATTCATAGCACTGATTTTCTCCCAAAACCAAAGAGGCAAATGAAGAACTTGATTAACATCCAAATTATCTTTGCATTACCCATTATCTCAATAAACTCTTAACTTACGCTTGTACTTACAAAGAGGATCAGCTGCAAAATAGCAATCCATGCTGTTCGAATTGGATGAAACTTTGTTTCGGGTAAAAGACCCAGGGAAGCTGTGTCATTGGCTAGGGCTTCTTCCTGGGCTTGAGAAGATATCCCTGGACTGCCACTGTCCTCTCGGTCAAAAAAGTAACCCTGTGGGAAGAAAAAAAAAAAGAGAAAAAAAAAAGTGGGCTTACATAGATACATAACCTTAATTGCTCCCTGAATTTGAGAGCAGCTATATAAAAATTTAGCAAATAATAAAATAAAAATGTCAACAAAACCAAAACAACACCAAAATATACTTACATAATATTTTATGGATATAGACCTCTTATATTTCAACTAATAATGTTTAGAAGTAAAGTGCTAAAAAAAAACTAGTAAACACTCTCCCTGTAGTTTGTTTTGCATGTCCATAGGAGTGTAACCACCTTTATTCCCCTTTCCCCCTCATCACTACTTCAGATAAATGATGTGTTCCTCCATGCTCTGGCCTTTGGGGGATAATTCTTTCACTCCTAAGATCTCGTTACAGTAATAGTAATACAGTGGTAGTAATTCTACTTACTATCTGCTGTGTAATTCTTATTACTTGTGTTCTGAGAATTTGGTATTGGATCAAACAATATTCCCCTAATTTATAATTTTTCCTCACACTCATCTTTTGTCTGCTTTATATTGTATTGACATTTTAGGGGAAATTCTGTCTTGGTCTGACTTATGGGACTTAAGGGTTCATACTTCAAACTCACAAAAAGTGAGAGTTTGAAGCCTGTCAGTGCATATTTGCTTTCCCACGAGAAGTAGAAACACTCCACATCACTTCATGCGACAGACACTGAAGATAAGCATGATATCGCACCAGAAGTCATGGAATCACACGGCATCTCATGCTACAATGAGCCCCCCTCCCCAGCAATGTTAAATAACCTAATAAACGTTACAATGTATGTCACTTGCAAGTAAGTTAAGGAAAAAATAAACGAACCTGATGAAAAATTAAAAAAAATAGTGAGCATGCAAAAACTTGCATCGTCTCACTGTTGTTGGTTAACCTGTGAGATAGTTAAACACATATTTATTCTGCCAGTATACTAGTGAAATTGTGTCATTTAACCTGAAGAGCGGAAATTTCTTTTTGATTGCGACAACGTTAGCGCGTGTATCTTCCTCATTACCGAGGAAACAAATTTATTTCTCTATATTTCATTTTAAACTGACATGAACGAAAGGACAAATGGAAACTTTATAATACAGACGACACGCTTCAGATGATCTGAACGCAAAGGAACAAGCAGAACAGTATTCGTTAAAACAGTCCAGACTGCGCTGATGAGGAAAAAAATCTCTTACCCCGCTTCCTCGGTCTCCACTTAAACTAACCATCTCAGAACTTTGCGATTCTTTCACATTTCGTATCGAAACACAAACTTTGAGCAGTAAAACTTGTAAAAAGCTACAAATATCCACTTAATTTGAGCCTGTGACGCACATGAGTGAGACAAACCTTATACATACAGTGAGCCCGTGTGCAAAAAACCAGCGGAAAACAAAGCAGTACCAGATCTCTTTCAACCTTCCAATATGGCGGTCACAGGTGTAGGGCAAATATCACTTTCCTCACGAAAATTTGCCATTCTCGGTGGAGGAATATCTGGCCTAGCCGCCGCTTATCACCTACTGGATAAAGTGAAAGACCCGAGTAACATAACAGTTCTTGAATCTAGCGAGAGAGTTGGGGGATGGATGCAAAGTTGCTCTACGGAGAACGGGGCTGTTTTCGAGTTAGGCCCGAGAAGTATTAGGCCCGCAGGCAATGCCGGGAGAGCAACCCTTAAAATTGTAAGTAGAATTCATATGAGGGAAATTTCTCATGTGTATGTGTCACTCGTGGTCGCTTTTTGTTTTTATGCTCAACTGAAGTCCTATATTGGAGCAGTAGCTCCACAATTCACTGGGGGTGATTTAGGGACCAGTCGTATTTAAAAGGGGGAGGGACAGGGCTAATGCAAAATTGTACATCCCTTGTTTACTTTATCCTAACCCGCCTTTTCGCGAGGAACTTGAAGTTAAGTGCTTTGTTAGATATTAGGGGTATTTTACCTTATGTTTTGTTATGCCGGAATCACTGAATACTTGTAGAAATTTATATGCCTACCCCCCAATCTTTTTATCTCTGCATAAAAATTGGCGACCTACCAACTTTCTCCACCAGCCCTTCCTACTTCTAAATCACAAAAGGTCCCTTAGAGGGTACTTTCTCTTCGGTGGGAAGGGGTCACTCAATTCATGTTCACGAAACCATCTTTCTTCTGTACTTTTTGAACAGGTTCATGATCTGGGCTTGGAGAAAAATGTTCTCTCAGTTTCTTCAAGTCATCCTGCAGCAAGGAGCAGATTTGTATACTCTCGTGAAAAACTGCATCAGCTTCCTTCTGGAGTTATATCAATAATAAAAAGACAATCTTTGTTTTCTAAGTCATTACTACCTACTATAATTAGAGAACCATTTGTGAGAGGAAAGCAAGATCATGAGGATGAAAGTATTTATAATTTCTTCAAAAGAAGGATGAATGAAGAGGTATGTGCATTTACTAGTTTTCATTTGTCACAATGTATTTTAATATTAATGTTTGATCTGTGAACAAAGGCTGTTGCAAATTCTTTGATTTTAGTTGATTTATCGCAGGTGAATTTGCCCAAAATGTCAACTCAATATCAGTAGAATCACTTTGGATATTTGTCATGATTGGCTTATTTTGTTTGCTTTTCTGTGGTTTCAAGGTAGCGGAGTATCTCAGTGATCCACTCTGTAGAGGCATCTTTGCTGGTGACTCTCGTTTGCTGAGCCTTCAGTCATGTTTTCCTGCTGTGCATCAGTATGAGAATCAACATGGTTCCATAATCAAAGGAGCTTTCTTTACAAAAGAAGGTACCTGCGTTTGCATTTCAGAGGGAAGGTCTTCAGAATTTAGTAGAAGCAACCCTCTTCTAAATGTGGTTGAACAATCTCATTCTTAAGATTGAAGAGCTTTTAACTAACCTCATAAACTTTTAACCCTTCACACCCTAACATCAACATGCACACTCTCCATACTGTTTTCTTTACATTTCCCAATGTGCTGGCAAGGAGAATTTGTTTAAGGTTCTTCAGCTGAGTATCATGTCTTTTATCCACATGACCTTAATGTTTGATTCAGTGGTGATACAGTATTGAAAGGAGAAATTAGATCACTGGTCACTCTCAGGGATTACAGGGTTAAGGTCACTCCATAGTGTTCCATTGCACATCCTTCCTGTGCATAATTTCACATGTAACTAAGGCACGCATTAAAAAATGGATGCTTTTTTGGAGCTCACTGGAGAGGTATATGTAACTCATCAGTTTTTCTCCAACAAGCATGGTGACCTATCTTTATTTTCTGTCTTGGAATTGAGCTATGTCTCTCTTCCTGTAAAATAAATATAAAGGTAAGCAATTCTCATAGGTTAGGAATGGAAATGATTGAAGTAGATTGCAAATGAAAAAATGAAATGTCTTTCATTCATTTTAGTCTCCGACCCCTCTGTTATGAGTCCATTGGCAATAAGGGCTAAAGAAGAACGATGGAGCACTTGGTCGCTCAAGGGCGGTTTGCAGACACTATCTGACAAACTACTTGAAGTATTAATACAGCGGGGAGTGAACGTCAAAATGACCTCACCTTGTACAGCTGTGAATTTTAACCCTGACGGCAAACTGAGAGTAGCATGGCCCAATGAGGAGCTAACAGTAGATCACGTGATGAGCGGCATACCAGCTGAGAGACTCGCAACTATTTTACCCGAAGACTGCCTGGAATTAACATCGGAGTTGAAAAATATAAACAGTACAACAGTAGCTGTGGTCAATCTTGAGTACGAAGGAAATGTAGTGCCCGTGGAGGGGTTTGGGTATTTAGCTCCATCCTCTGAACCATTGAAAGTTCTCGGGATTATCTTTGACTCCTGCGCCTTCCCTGAAAATGATCGACCCGGAGGAAAAACTACACGATTAACTGTAAGTAAGCCAAGTTGTTCATAACAAAAGATCCTTTTAAAGTATCCGCGTTCAGTATACCCCTAAAAAGACCGATTTGAAATTGAGTAAAGAAAGTGGTTCGGGTTACTTCGGTTTCACTTCGCTACGCTCATATAATTCGTTCAGGAAACCTTGTGCCTCTTTTGAAACCAAGAAAATACATATTTAAGTACTTTCAGTATAACCGTACATAGAGCAATATTTTATTGAGTGGCAAAGAGTGCCTTGGTTAACAACATAACAGGTCAGGGCTAGAACCAGGACTTCTCGTTCCAGAGTTCAGCGCGCTCCCGCAAACCCCTGTGTCTCTAATTGTAATTATTGTTATTATAGTAAAAATCCTAGTATTACTATATAGTTATAATTAGTATTAATTTATAGTTATAATGATAACGATGATGATAATGATACCACTTCTACCAATAATAACGATAATAACAATGAACCTGACTCGTTTCGTTTCTGTTCCCTATTTCAATTTCATCCCTTTTCTGTCGACTTTCAGGTCATGATGGGAGGTCACTGGTTCAATTCCCTATTTGGAGATCCTAACTCAGTAGACCCCAGTCATCTACAAGACGTTGCCGAAGAAGCTGCTGAAAAAACGCTCGGCATCCGAACTAAACCGACGAGTTGTTTGACCACTGTGTAACATGACTGTATACCTCAGTACACCTTGGGTCATTCTTATCGTTTGAAAAACATTTTCGACTTCATTGAGAAACGCAAGTTACCTCTTTCTCTGATCGGATCATCATATAATGGTGTTAGCGTAAATGACTGTATTTATAATGCTCAGCGCGCTGTAGAACGAATTTTGGCAGCGAATTGAGAAAGGTTCGAACTCTAGTTAGCAAATATCGTAGACTACCTCGTAGAGGTAGGTTCATCGTAGTACATCGTTGTAGTCTGGTTTTGTATGATTCTGCGAGTGTGAATGGAACCAAACGCATAAATGTCGTTTGGACAGTGAGGGACTAAGCCGAACCCACGAAAAAACAAACCAAGTTTCTTTTCTAGCACGAAGCACCTTGTCTCGTGCCATTCTCTTATCCACTCAATCCACTGTAGCAGAAAGCTATCGCCTAATGTTGGTAAAGAAAAGAGGGTTGACGGTCCACAAATACTATCTTTGCCGATATTTTTTTCTTGTCACTACTGGTCTAGACAACAAGGTCATAAGTCAGAGTTCGACAGAAAGCCATCTGGGTTTCAGAATTTTCCCGGGGATGGTATGTGAAGTACTCGTTTGAGATCATTTTTATGGACAGAACATTTAAGCAATTGATGATAAATAAATGGATACATATTTTGTTTAATACATTTAGAAGGCGTAGCTATGCGATCATTTCTGTGAACAGTTAGAAATTGTAACAAAGAAAATGAACATGTTTTAATTAAGGATAAACAGATATTCTTGATTACATCCATTTTGAAATCACCGGTGATCCTTGTAATCTGATTGGCTCTCATTGGTGCCATGCATTTACGAAACGTAACATTTTCTGCTCTTAATCGCATGTTTTTCCAGCCACAGTGGATGTATTACTCAAATACAATAACCAATCAGAGGACAAGGCTTGTTCAAAGAAACCAATCCAATTGCAGGAAAATAAAAAACAACTAATGCAACTTTCTTCACACTAGCTCACTACAATAGAATGTTTGTGCAGACTAAAGAATCTTGCATTTAAGCGAATGAATTTTGCGATTTTAAAATGGATGTAATTGAGTGGTAAGTGAACTTCGTGTCGTGCAATTTTGGTCTGAAATGTGTGTACTTGTGTACACGCTTATGATTTCGGACCAAGTTGCACTCCACTCAGTTCAATTAGTATAGGTAATTACATGATTTCTCTTTCAATTTAGTGGTAGTAAGCACGAGTACATTTTTCAAAGACAACAAAATTACGGGCTCGTGCATTTGTAGTCTTTGACAAATTTACAAGTGCTAATTCCGCCAAATTGCAAGATAAATCGTGTTATTTCTTGTTAATAAGGTACATAAAAAATCACGGAAGGTCAAGACGGACGAAACTTTGAAAGCATGCGCGCTAATTTGCACAAGTGTTACAACTTTGCACTTGTGTGACATGAGAATGCACTCGTTTTCAGCCAATCAGAAGCGCGTAATTTTTCAGGTACATTATTACCATTTTAAATTAACTTTTTAATTTGGAACCCTTGACTCGGTTTGTTTATCAAGCAACTATGGATTCTATTGGTCAGTTCTTCGTTTGAGGGAGGTCCTATTTTATTTTTGAGATAACGATTCTGCTTACGTCATTTCATTTTCTCCCCCAATTTCCATATACAGCTTCTCGATATACGTCAAACGTAATTACAGTGTAAAGGGGCAGATTCACCGAAACACTTCCACTTTAACAGCTGCTTGCGCAATAACATGAACATGTTTATGAATAAGAGTTATTTCCTTGTCTCATATTGTTGAACCTAATTGAAAAAAAGTAAACAAAATTGTGCTAAATTTTGCTTTTTGCCTCTACAGCAAACGCTGTCGGAATTTGTTATGCAACAGTAATTATCCATTTGTTTTAGGATTTTAACTTTTTTGTTGCCATTGGAAACAGACATATGACATGGTTATCGAGGGCGACTGTAGTTGAATCATGTTCACCTAAGGAAAAGCTTTACCGACTGAGTGGGGCATGAAATACTAGCCTGTTTGAAATAAGTAAAGAGGTAACCAATTTCTTTCAGCATGGGAAATGGAGTTTCGGGCAAAGCGTCGGCAAATCTCAAAACCATTTATCTTGAAGTGGACGGGCGCAAACAAAAGGTAAGAAAATTTTGATCGACTCTCCGTCGTTCTTTCGATTCTATATGTGTTGCCTTTCAGTGAGGAAATCTAATTTAATCGCCATTTGATCAACCACTTTTCATTCTATTTTTTATCCTGTAAGTAATTTTTCATTAGGATCAATGTTAAAATTCGATGATTTTGTTTTTCTAGTGCATGAAATGTGTTGACGATGGTATTTGAGAAGAAAAAGTGGACTCGTTTTATCTTTATATCTCTTAATGTTTCGCGAAATAACTATATTTGATTGCTTTAAAATCACAGTAAGGTAATGAAAAATGGCGGAATTGAATTGTTAAGTTGATGAGTCGCCTCCTCAAGCGTAGAACGGTGCCAGCTATATATTTCCATTAGCTGGTCAAGTTGAGATTGGTAAGGAGCTGCAATTTATGCACTCCACGCAGTGTCGAAATGAAAAGAAATGAACAACATGATAACCCTTGGGACCTAATCACATTACACTTGTGTAACTGAGTATAGTGAACATTTTCTTCTTTCGAAATTTCATTTAGGTCGTTTTCTCAAAGCACAGTAGTTCTCGGGATATCAAAGATCTTCTAGCTTCAGCCGTTGGAGTGAGTCGGTAAGTTCAGAGGGTTGTCTTTGTCTGGTCTGTACAATTAATTTTCTGTAAGTTCATAGCCAAAGATGTTCTGTTCAACGACCTAATTTTCTCTGTTATTAGCGAGGTTTAAAACTGAGGAAATTACATCCCTACTTCACATTTTTGAAAGTGCAGAGTTAAAGAAATTTGTTTTCGTACTTCCGTGTTGAAGAGAATATTTCGATAATTCACAGTGGGGTCGTCGAAAAAAACCCTGTGTGGCCATGGAATCGACAAATCTCAGCTATAGTCTCAAGTATTCCTCTCTCTCCCGTCATTTTATCTTGCTGTTATTCATTTCGTACTGTTTTTTTTTATCTCAGATGGTCCAACATGATGTTGAAGACACAAGATGGAAGCACTGTGTGTATTGAGCCGAATTTACCGTCGAATACTGCACGGTAGGAGAAAATATTTTAATATCCACACTCATTTGGGTCTCGAGGAGTAACTTTACAACTAATGCTCCATTCACACTACAGCTAAGAAATGTTTCAAAGCTGTTTTTTTTTAACATGGCCTAAAATTTTTCCTTTGTGGAAGTTGCTTACATTGTAGTTTATCGACTTCAAATGTAGTATAACGAAAATACAGCCCAGTGATTACTTGAACCCCATTCAGTTTTCTGTCGCTAATTTTTCATTCTGTTAAACCTGATTTAACTAAACATGTTTTGCTGTGGTGGATGGGGCATAAATCACGCTCAGAGAAAAGTATTTTCAAATTTTTTCATGGCATTTCATTCTATATTTCCAACAATTGTCACTTCTTTTTTTTCACGTAGTGTGAGTGAAAACAAGCGGTTCTTGGCACAAGAGAACCGAGGCAATCTCATATTTAAAATAACTTGACGAAAATTCTGACAATTAAGCATAACTCTTTCAGTAACTGTAGGATTTACCGCCTTCGTTTCCTGTTTTTAAAGTCTACGAAGCTTGTTTACTCGCCATAAGTTGACTTTTAGGCCAATGCGCATATACTTCGCCCATCTGCACATTGTTATGAACGATGTTTTCGTTTGTTTCGTAGATCACCTTATCGTATTGTAATTGGTGCCATGGACAAAAATCCATATGCTTCGCCCATCTGCACATAGTTATTAACGATATTTTAGTTTCATTTCGTAGATCACCTTATCGTGTTGTAGTTGGTGCCATGGACAAAAATCCATATACTTCGCCCATCTGCTCATAGTTATTAACGATATTTTAGTTTCATTTCGTAGATCACCTTATCGTGTTGTAGTTGGTGCCATGGACAAAAAGCACGGTAAGTTAGAAATGATACTATAGGTTTCGGACCGCCGTTGAATAAGCGTTATACTGAGTTTTTCCCGTAGTTGAAATTGCTGTGTGGCATGGACGCGTCACTTGTAAGTAGCTGGAGTGGCATGGACGCGTCACTTGTAAGTAGCTGGAGTGGCATGGACGTGTCACTTGTAAGTAGCTGGACGTACAGGATGCCTTTTTTCATCTGGTCAGAAAGCGAAAAAGGTGGAATAAGTAAAATAGTCAGACATTACTCGGTACTTCTGCGGTAAGCTTGGCATAGGTTGGACATTTCCAGCGCGTGGACCACGTTGTGAATTCCCCCCGCTTGTTTTATATGCGAGTTCCCCCCGCTTGTGCTAGTTGTGAAGTTTCCCGCATTTAGTGCTCGTTGTGAGTTTCTTGCACTTGGTGCTTGTAATATGTTTTCTCGCACTTGGAGTTTGTTGTATGTTTGTTATGAAATACAAAAATTAGAAGTCGGTTTGGGGACTACTTAAATTAGGAACGTTCTGGCGAAATATTTGGGTACTGTTTAGGCCTGTTAGGTTATCTTGAAATCTTTGTGTGAGTCTTTTGAGCCTTGGTTTGTTACGTGCTGTAAGACCACAAATTTATTTTAAGTTATTGAGTGATGTGTCCCTGACCGTTATAGTCAGGTTTAATTCTCGTACGATGATCAACATCGCTAGTCGTGTTAGGGTTTGTCCTTAATCTTGCTTAGAGTCCTCAACGGGAAGTTTTCTCGGAGAGTCAAGTAAACTGTTGCTGATCAGACTCTCGGTGCCTCTCGGCGCCGTTTGCGCGTTGTGTACGAGCTAATCTACCCCGACAGTCCAATATATTTCTCCCAGCATGGTAATTGGTTTATTTTTTCCCGCGCTTGGCACTGAGGGCATGTTTTCTCCTTCGTCACACTTGGTGGATATATCCTTTTTCCTTTCGTTTTTTTATCTCCTTCAATCATACTTGAATTACAAAAGGTTTATATTACTACAAATTTTCTTCTCTTTCCTTTGTTCACGTTATTTTCGTTCCATTTTTCTTCGTATCTAGGAGACGAAGAGGTCTTTGCAAATGTGCTCAGCCAAGTTGCTGATAAGTTTATCAGGTTAGATAAACATTAACTGACTTCTGGCCAAGCTTGATTTTTTGAATTATTTAATGAGTTAGAGATAAATTTGTTTTAACTCGGTTGAAAATATCAGTCTTACGTAGAGAATACATGCAAATTCTGGTCAATTGCTCATACGACATTCAATGAATATTTCTTCATAACGAATTTATCACTTGGCTTTTGTTTATTTTTCCTTGCTGAAAAGCCACCACGAATTTTCGTATTTGCACATATAATGGCTCAGGTTATTTCCTGTTACTATGATAAAAAATGTCTGGCGTATACTTGATCACCAATTTTTTTACTGTTAATTTTTTTCCAGTACCTTCACAGTGTCCCAGCTGAAGTCCGAATTGGCCAAACAACTGTCGCATTTGGAAAGAAAAGTAGAAGGTTACTCGAGCACACCTTACACACCTTTGTGCATGTTCTCTAAACTTCCCGCGTGCTTCATAGTTCATGAACACACGCTGAATCGCGAAGAAATTATGTTATAAATTAATTCAAATAGTACGCGCGCTCTGATTGGCCATAAAACCATTTTACATGAGCGTATGTAAACACGGTTTTCGTTCCTCTTTCATTAGTTATTTTATAAAAGAAATGTAAAATGGTTTCCGTGTTTATATAGCCTGATGTAAACACTTGGGAGGTTGGGAGAACACTCGATAAGCTGGAAACCACTCCGCTTCGCGTCGTGGTTTCCTACGCTTATCTCGTGTTCTCCCAACCTCCCAAGTGTTTACATCAGGCTATGTAAACACGGAAACCATTTTACATTTCTTCATTAAAAATTGTAGCGAGGCTATTAAGAATAGAAATCACCAGAAAACACTGATAGCAATCGATGTTTGGGCAAAGATGAGCTGCTTTTTCTACGATTCACAAATCTCCACGAAGCGTCTTTAACTCGTCATAAGAAAAAAATCACAGTTATGATTATTTGAAACTGGTCCCTTTATTTTCCTTTTGCTTAAAGTTGAGGCATTGAAGGCAATTGAAATGCAGCACTTGAGTGCAGAGATCACCGAGATAAGGGAACAAATACGTCAAGACAGGTATTTATTCCAAAAATCTACGCACATTTCTTTTTTTTACTTCATTTTCAGATCCGATGAGAATCTAGTACATTCCCCTTTGGTGTTAATCACAATATTTTTTAAATTGAATGTCCAGAGTAATCCGGGATCGCGTGATTTTACTCTACTCTGCAGTCTCTGATTGGCTGGGAAAACTCGCGCTATTCTACCAAGGCGATCAAATTCACAACTAAAATCCATCGCGACGTGGTCACATAACAACTTCGGATTTGGTTTTATGACACTCATTCGAAACTCTTTCTAATTTGAAATAATGTGTTCGAGAGACCTTCAAGTTAAGGTAAGAGACTGCCATTCTTATTCCAAGTGTGAATCCCTCGAGCGCTTATTTCAGATCAGCCCCGTTTTAGGAGATCGTCTATTCTATTCTGTTCTCTGCCTAAACATTCAAGCCATGTGAGACACAGGCAAATGATAGACCGGAAGCACATTACATATCTTATTATGAAGGTGTCGAAATATTCTATTCTATGATAAATATTGCTAATACTTGGAAACGCTTAGCGAAAAAATTCGATGTCACGTATTGAGTTAAATCACACGTCAAGAAAAAATGAAATGATTCCCTCGGTAAAAAAAAGGAAAGACGAGAAATGGAAGAAAAATCAAGCTTGAACTCTAATTATGAAGAAGGTGCAAACTAAAAGAAAAAATATTTCCGGCTGATGAGTACAAAAATGTAGAAAACACAGACACAGAATCGAAGGCCACTATCTTGCTTATGATATTTTGATAATTGCTAAACTGTGATCGTTTTTGCTCGTAACAATCCTAGAATCACTTGGCAAGCCATCAAAGACAATGTCAAGACAAACAAGAATAACAAAAGGAACATCAGCATTTCACGACCAATGCCCAACTTTGTCAAGGTAACTTAAAGTGAACATAAGGTGATCTTAGGCAAGAAATCCTTTTGTAGCTGCTTAAACACTTGATATAATTAAAGGCTCCTGTGAGGCAGCTCATGGATGAATTGGATTAGCTAAAGAAAAGGCAGCTGAGTAAAAAAATAGGTCCGCAATGCGAACATGTGTGGCTTACGATCATGTTATCGGGCAAGATTTCACGCCTTTCTCGTCCCCCTATAAAAATTGACAGACACAGTGGAACAAAACAATAACTTAGCAGGAGAGATTGGAGCTGGATTGTTAATCCATTTTTGATGAATAAATTAATCAGAATCGAAAGTGTCATGTCGTGAGCTAAAAATTAAAGACGGCAGTCTCTTCCGTATAACCTTACCCGCCACACTTGGATATATCTAGTCCCATACCTGGATATATCTTTTGCGAATAGGTTTTCAATTAAATGTAAATTTATTTTGCAGTATACCTTGTCTCAAACAACGGTAGAGCAGTTGAAGGAACCAATTTTCAACATATGGCACTGGGAACCTAATGAGGTGTGACGTAAATTTGTATTAAGGTCACTGAGTCTGCGTAAAGCCAACGAAGCTAAACTGCTGGAAATTGTCCCAGTTTTTATAACATAAAGCGAAAATGAGTAATTATAACTCAGCCTTTATAAAGGATGGGATGATAGTCATTTATGATAGTTAACCCGTTGTGTTATATGTAATATTACTTGGCCTTCTAATTGGCAACTTACTCTGCAAATTCACACGCCAAAGTTTGTTCTTTTCTAGTCATCTTGGCGGCCAAAACGGTCGCAGCATGGAGTCCCTATTTTGTTTCTCTTTTGCTTTTTTCATCATTCTGATTTCATGTTTGCGTCTGTTCTTTTCTGTGTGCACGTCTATCTACTTAACTTTTCTTTACGATAATCCATCAGGTCTTATCTCTGTTTTATAGATGTTGTCACTCATGGAACATATGTACCAGGAACTTGGACTAATCGATGACTTTGGAATCAACTCAGTTGTTCTAAGGCGTTTCTTGGTAAGAGTAATAGAAGTATTAACCCCTTAACTTCCATGAGTGACCAAGACAGAATTTCTCCTTACAATATGAATACGATATCAAGCAGACATGTGATAAGAATCAAGAGAAAATATCAAAAAGTGGATTATTATGTGATCCAGTACCAAATTCTCCGATCTACCATCATAACAATTGTACTGCAGACAGTAAGGAGAGTTACTAATTAGATCTTGGGAGTGAAAGGGTTGATAAGTGGTTTCTCTTTCAGTCATAAGACTGAAACCAGTTATTTCAGAAATCATTCGTCAAACCGAAAATGTTTATTTACCTGTTACAACATCTAATATTATTTCTGGCTCAAACTTCACAGGTATCAATTCAACAAAACTACCGAAACAATCCTTTCCACAATTTTCGTCACTGCTTTTGTGTCACTCAGATGGTAAGTGACGTCCTCTCGATAAAATGTTATTTAAAGTTTTTCTCGCTTCATTTGAATCACGGACAAGAATTTTGTAACGATCAAGGCCTGTCTCACTGTGTATATGAAACTTACTGAGAAAAACAGGATCTTACTTGTTGTAGAAGATTCAGTTAACGTAAAACGATAGAGAACAAAAATAAAGAACGAGGAAAACAGGTGAAATCAGTCGGTTGATGAGTCGGTATTCTATTGTGACATGTCCTGTGTCTTCTACACCAAGAGGGAATCGAAAAATACAAACAGATTTAGGAAACTTTGTTTTAAAGTTCTTGGTAACCGGAAGAAAAATTTCCGGTGGGGAGGAGGGGGAGCTGGGATTGAGTTGAGGCAGTACTTTTCTTCCAGGAATCCTTTACTTCGTAAAACTTAGAACAATACTCAATTTGAAGAACAGAAATTCATTGAAGATACTGTAAGGAAAAAACAATAAATGAAGAAGAAGTTTACGCACTTGCTCCATCTGCTCAAACGAGGGGAGTAGAATGGCTGAGGGTTAAGAACATGAAGTCCCTTTCTGGTTTGGCCTAAATTTTGTTATATTTCGGTAGTAGTGTGTTTTTGTTTTCGACCCTGCTTCGGGAGTTTTCATCCTTGTTTCCCAAGTTTTCATCCTTGACTCGGGAGTTTTCTCTGGCTTCGCTAGTTTTCCTACCTCCACAAAAGCCAATACTTAAATTTCCAACCCGACCAGGACACGGTGGACACACAACAACTTTGTGGAGGTAGTTTTGCAAAAATTCAATCTTTTTGTGGCGTACCCCAACAGTTCTTCCAAAATGTGTGCCTGAAAACTTTTAACAATGAAAAGTATAAAGAAGACTTTCACTCCTTTTTTGACTTGAAGTTTTCAATACATTCAATATAAAAGTGGTCTCATGCGTGTTTCTTTCTCATCAGATGTTTTGCATCGTCCATCTGTGTAACCTAAAAGACTTGCTTTCAAAAATGGACCTGCTTGTTCTTATGACCGCCTGCATTTGTCATGACCTCGATCATCCGGGATTTAACAACACGTAAGTTGTTCAATTTAAAAACAGCACCATAGCCAGCCAATCAAACTGCATGTGTAAAGCAGTTTTCAGTGGAGTGTTGGAATATAAAAACGAGCGCAATCCCGGCTACCAATCAGAACAAAGGTTAGCCTATGTGTAGCTACACCCTCCGCCCCCCCCCCCCCCCCGCCCCCCCCCCCCAAGTGAAAATTAACAAGAAAACTGTTTTCAGCGCGGGAAAACGCGGCAGACCTAGTCGCGATTGTCTTTGGTTTTGCATCTGATTGGTTGAGAGGATGGCGCAATTTTTCTGGAACAATATACAGAGCAGAGTGAAGTAAAAGCAGAACGATCTTGGATTACTTTCGATCCTCAAGTAAAAAGTTGCTTTGATTGAACTAATTGTCTGATCTTTAATTTTTCCAATATCTACAGTTACCAGATCAACGCCCAGACGGAGCTTGCCATTCGTTACAATGACATCTCACCTCTGGAAAATCATCACGCAGCCATCGCGTTTGAGATTATTAGTCAGGTATCTGATGTCCTTTTAACACTTTAACTCACTGTAACTTCTCCCCATAAGATTCGTACGATATCTGGCAAACGTGTAATGAGAATACTCAAACTTATCAGGCAGAACTTGAGTTTTTATCTATACCTTACACTAAATTCTCGTAACTAATTTTCATGGAAATGTGTAGCAGCTAGAGGGGGAGAATTAGCTAATAGATCTTAGGAGTTGAAGGGTTAATAACGGCCATGTTTAATAATGATTTTAGCTCTCGCCCTTTTGAAATCATCCCGTACATGATAGCCATAGTCTATAATTATAAATTGAAAGAGAATTATGATGATGTACACGATCACGATCAAAAATCACAAAACGTTCTCGCCGCCAAACTTTATGTCTCCAAATCATCAGTGCTACAAGCTGCACTTATCACACTAATGTGTGTAAGATATGTCAAAAAAGTTGCACAATCAGGCAATAACTAGTTATAATGTATTGTTGTTATCAGCCGGACTGTAACATATTTGCCAACCTTAGTAAGGAGGATCAGAAGAAGATTCGGCAGGTGAGAATTGTCTCTTACTTCTGCCAGTCCCCTGTTTTAACCATTATGTCGATAGAGGTCGATGTTTCTTTTTCTCAAATTTTGAAAAGCCCTTTGTTTGTGACAATACGATTCTTTAAGGATCTTAGCAAGACAGAGAAAGGCTGAAGCGCCGTGGCGTTCTCGTCACACAATTGTAACAGTTAACAGTCATACCGATGATGATATTTAGAGTGAGAACGAAAAATTTACTTCTTTTTAGCTGATGTAGGTGGCGTAACAAACAACATCAACAACAACAATTTTAAAACACCCCAAAGCTATCACGAATCTATTTTGAACTGGTTGTATTGCTTTCCCCACCCCCTCCCCCCCTTGGATCCCTTGATGAGATACAACTGGTTCCTTACCCCTCTCCCTTTACTATCCTTCTGACATTTCGTCAATACCCCCAAATACGTTAATGAGGGTGGAATCAGGAGCTATGATGACGCAGAAGAGGAATCAAATCCATCGTCAAATTGATCCGTCCATTGATTTAGAGTTTTGCGCGCTCGCTACCAGACTACGGCGTCTCTACTTTCCGGTTGCATTAGGTAAGGAAGCCTAGGGAGAGGGCGCTTTCAAAAGTAATTTTGTACCTAAGGCATGCATGCGGGACTTGGCTTTGGACTAACTTCAGGGAGAGATACCTGCACTCCCTTCCCATAACTGTCATTTTGTAATAAATTTTTTTTCTCAGGAAATTGTGATGCTGATCCTGGCCACCGACATGGCTCGGCACAGTGAGATAGTGGAGAGGTTTAAGAGTAAACTGGACACCTTTGATTTCAGCAACGATGATTACGTTAGTTCGGTGAGCGAATGAACGAAATTTGTTCACGGTAGCTGTCAGGGTTGTTTTAACACGTATTTTTTACGTCTGCGGAGAAAAGTCAGGTGTTGATTTTTAATACTGCCTCCCATGGAGGCGAAGCCATAATGTTGTCCTATTGAGTGAATGAGTGAGTGAGTGGGTGGGTGGGTGTAACACTAGAATACAAACGACCTCTTAGCCCACAACGAAGTCTATCGAGTTGTACCCGATGTTCCTCGCTCTTGGCTTTTGTCTGTTTCGGGAAATACCCATTTATTACATGAACAACCTTTTAAAAATGTCTGTTTTTTTAAAAGCTGTCCCTTTTTTTTATTAGCTCAAGATGATTCTTATAAAGTGTTGCGACATTTCAAATGAAGTTCGTCCAATAGATGTATCTGAACCTTGGGCGGACTGTCTTCTTGAAGAATACTTCATGCAGGTTAGAATGAGGAGTAACCAACCAATCGTAATTCAGGGAATCAACTTCCAAAAACCATGGCCAATAGAAGTAACTGGTGCGGAAACATTTTTTGGATTTTTTCTTGGGGCTTTTTTCAACTGTGCAATGTCAGTATCCGAGAAACTACGCACCCCTTCCCTAACCCAACTAAAGTCAACTGATAACAAGATAGGGTTAATGTTGGGTTAGGGGAGGGGTAGGTGCGCAGTTGTTCAGTTACCGATATTGATCCAAAACTTCCCATATACTTTTCGGTTACAATAAGATAACACCAAGAGAAAAGATTGACCTCGGTCAAGGAGCTTTAACATAGACTTCAGTACTTAGTTTTCTCTTTCCATCGCTTCTCATAATCAGACATGTTCTAATTACGAAAGGAAAAAGGCACTGACAGTTGTACGAACGGCCAATTATGAGTTCCAAATATCCAAATTATCAAAATGAGGCCAAGAGCACAACCTCATTCGTGAAAGTAAGGATTTGCGTTAAGCCTCGCTTCTGAATAGAGGTATCTGCTTAAAATTTTTGCCTATGGGGGGGGGGGGGGGGGGGAGTGAATACTGGAGCTTGGTGTGCCCATGACATGCTATTTGACTCGATATTTCCAGAGTGATCGAGAAAAAGCCGAGGGTCTGCCTGTGGCTCCTTTCATGGACCGTGATAAAGTCAGTAAACCGACCGCGCAGATCGGCTTCATCAAGTTTGTGCTGATTCCGCTGTTTGAGCTGTTGAACAAGGTATTTGTAACAATTTTAAGCTAACTGTTGTCGTGAAAACCTAAAGTGCCTCTCAGATCTTTCATTTTTCGGACGTTTTTTTCGTTTGTCCAATATTAGTTTACCCAGTTTGGAAAACGTACTCAGAAAATGTTAGAATATGGATAGAAACTCAAATATAGATCAACTCAATGGTCGGTGCGTTAATTTATTAATTCATTGGCGTAGTTGTAAGCGCACTGAAGCCTGGATCGGAAGGAGTAGCTCGGATCCTGGTCGCCGTTAATATGTTCGGTTCTTGTTCAAGACACTTTATTCTCACATTGCCTCTTGCAAACGAGGAGTTCAAATGGGTACCAGTGACTGATAGTGATGCGTAATGCAGTGCAGAGTGGGGAAGGGGTTTGGTCACTTGTGACGAAGATCCAAGGGGACCAGCTCTATTTTTAGACCCTTTGTGCCGCCTTGTACTTGTGTCTCTTTTTAAATTCTCTTATGGTTTATTTGCAGTTGTTTCCTCAAGTAGCCCCTGTTATGATTGTGCCTCTACGTGAAGCCTACGAAAACTACGAAAGAATGCGCATTGAGGAGGAAGAAGTTAAGGCTGCCACGGCCGACTTCCCTGAAGATTCAAGTCCTCCTGAGAAAAGTGTGGATAGTAGCAGTAAAGTAGGTAAAGGAGGGTGGAGTCCGTCAAAGGGCAAGTCGAACTTAATGGGTGTGTCCAAGGAAATACGAGAGATATTCCACGACCGAAACAAGGAGAGTAAACAAACGGAAAAAGAGCAGGAGAAACTGGCCCGCAACACCAACAAAAAGCAGGAGGTAGGAAACTATAGGAAGCACTGAACGGGGAAAAGAGAAAGGATTGATAAAAATAATACCGATAATGACAGTCATGATCGTGATGATAATAACGATAATAATAATGACAATAACAATGATAATTATTCCGCTTTTGTACCTGCGACATTATTCGGATAACTTTGGTCAGTTTTCTTTGGTGTGCCGTTCTTCAGGATCCTGCTGAACAGGCAGATTAATATCGTAACTGGTCAGTGGTCCATTGAAGTAAGATTCAATATGACGAACTACGATTAATACAAGCGGACTATACTTTTAATCGATTTTCAAATTTGTTTTCTGATTCAGAAAAAGGATGAAGCCGCAGATTGCAGTCCGTCAGCAAGCGAAGACAAATAGATGGTCCACAAGCCTGATTATTTTGAAGATATGGAGACTTGACTATGAAAATGTGATCTATTTTCCCAGTATATTTAACGTTAAAAGATTTAATTACGACCCTGAGATCGTTTTATTCGGCTGCTTTTTTCCCACGAGACAGACCAGCGGCGGGGTGGGGGCGGATATGAAGCGTTTAAATCAGACCAAGGGTTGTTGTTAATTCTTAAGCTATTTTGTTTCTCTCAGTTTTCTAAACCCAATCAATAGCCGTCAGCATTAACATAAGCAATATTTCTCGCATCTCTAATAGCCACTAGTCTAGGCGAGAGACCATCAGTCTAAGAGACTGAAACGCTCTCATCAGGATTATTCTAAGTCTGACTATTTTGGATCACATCTACTTTCGGAGGTCCCTGAGGAATATAGAAATACCTTATCCGAATTTTGTTTGGCTGGTCTTTTTTCTACAATACATTTAGGCGACACCAAAGAAAACATTGATTAAAAAAAGAAGTAACCTTCGCATCGAGAACTTTGTGAATAGCGTGCTGTTAAAACAGGCTTCAATGGCGGCTGGCTTCCTCTTCAGTGTAACGTATGAAAGTCACGTTGCCGTCGACTTCCAAATAATACGGTAATTTGGTTTTATTAACTGAGTTAGTAAGGTAAATTAGCCTCCACAAAGAGTTTCTAAAGCTACGCTGGCCAATTTAATTGATAAACTCTGTGATATTTTACGTGATTGTTTCGTTTTCGACAGTCAGGAAATGTATAAATTTAACGAGCACATTCAGAGCTATTATCAAACTCAATAAAACTCTTTTGAGAGAGAGAGAGAGATAGAGACAGACAGACAGAGACAGAGACAGAGACAGAGACAGAGACAGAGAGACAGAGACAGAGACAGAGACAGAGACAGAGAGACAGAGACAGATACAGGCTTTAATGTCGTGTTACAGCGTCTGTTGCAAATAGATTGTAAATAAAGGAAATCAACGGTTATTGTATTAGATTAGAAATTAATGAATACCTATTAAAGGCTCCTTAGAGCTACCTCATGGTACGTACCTTTGATTCCTCATAGGGACACAGAATTTTTTTCTTTGTCCCATGCTCGAGACGAGGCGAGTGAACATCTTCCTCTCCAACCTTTCAAATTTATGGTACTTATTTCAGTTGTACCTATTTATCATTCTTAGCCCTTAGGATTACTGCACCTACATTGCCTCCTTTTTGAGTGAAAGGATGTCGGTGCTTCTAATTCATTTGCATGCTTTTGATATTGTTTTTCCATCATGGGAGAGTGACAAAGCGTTTTAATTTCTTCATGTTTTTTTATTTCACCGGTAAATTACAGGGCATCATCTTCATCTCCGTTGTCTTTTTGTTATTTCTTAAGTTCCCTTCGTAAGAGAAAAACAAACAATCATTCAGTTATTCATGCAATTTCAAAATGAGGCCTTAAAAATTTCTTTATTTATTACTGAGATCTACTGCTTTTGATGCTATTAGTCTTTCAATTCAGCTATTTTCGAGAATCTGAGTAATTTCCTGATCACAAAGTATTTCCCAAAATTCAGTTTCTGTGAATTTCATTTTCTCCTCTTGTCAAATGCAGCCTGTCAGCAGCCTGGTGCAAACGCAACTAGGCGCCAAATCTGTGACGTATAGCCGATTATTGGGTGCAGTTGTTAATCCCTATTCATCACAAGTTGTGGAGTTTTCAGCAAACCACGCCGTCCGTTTTACAGTGAAGATGTGCCGTCCGTTGTGCTAAATTTTACGTTGCACTAGAAGGAAGAAGACATTGGACCTCTAAAGAAGAGCAACGAAAGCACTTTTTTGTCACTACAACAACAGGTTAGCATTGCCTTTGGAAAATATCGCTTTAACACCTTCAGAGATCTGAACGAGTCGTATTAGCTCAGTTCAACGACAAAGCAGAGTTGGTTGCTTGGTCTTAGCCGCTCTTCAACTCGAAATAAGACTTAATTAGGGCCGTGGCTTCGAGAAAAGCATAACTGACATAGGATTGTAAAATATATCTCCAGTGAAACGTTCAAATAAAAATTTTTGGCTCGCTATTTCCATTCGGGACTTCATTTTGTATTTGAGTGCAGCCACGTGGAAGTCTGACACCGCTACTCGACATTTTGAATTTTTTTATGCTTTCGCTTTCTAAAATTGTTTCAAGGAGCAAAAACTACACAGAGTTTCAATTTCTAAGTTTCGTTCATGGAATTTTTTTTCTTGACATCTTTTAATCAGTACAATTAATTTGAAGCAAATAAAATGCTTTGCGGAACACGAAACTTTTGTGGTTTATTGAGTAAATATTGCTGAAAAACAATACAAATAATGAAACTTTGCTTTATTAACTTCCTCACTGATTGAAATAATTAAAGACAACAAGTAAATTAACACTCAGTTTATTAGTAAAAAAAAACAAAAAATGGCGCATGCGTATTTTGAGCGCCGTATTTGTCTAAGTCTTTTGGCGGGAAAATTCGCCACATTTGAACAGAAGATACTTACAGAGTAAATAACGTACAAAATGGTACATGCACACTTTAAGCGCCTGTGTTTTCAAGTTTTTTGGCGGGAACATTTTTCCTTACTAAAAGCCCTTAAAAATAACTGAATCGCCGAAAATCACGAAATAACAGCTTTCCAGTTAAACATGGTTTAATGCTACTCTAGTTTACAGATTTAATGAATGTAACCGAAGAAGTTACAATTCATAGACCCAACGTTTCGACACTCTAGTGTCTAGTGCCTTCATCAGGGGTGATCTAAACGCTGCAACAAGAGGTCCTTTTATATGATCACTATAGGCGTCAGGAAGCAAACCGCCTAACAAAGGCGCTGGTGGTAACGCCGATTAGTGGTGATAATTTTAGAATTGTCCAACCCAATTGTATGGTTAGTTAGGCACGTGTGCTCCGATAAAGCTGAATTTTCCTTTTTGCAAAAGAAAACCGCTTTTTGATGCTCTTTTAAACGTGTACCAAACTGACGTTTGGTCTGTCCGATGTGTTCGTTCTCACAGTCATCGCAAGGAATAGAATAAATGGCGTCGGTTCGTTGTTCTTTCGTGACAGGATCCTTGGGTTTGGCGAAAATATGCCCCAAAGTCCGAAAAGGTTTTTGAGCAACTTTAACGTTGTGGCTATTCAAAAATTCTCTTGATGGGTTCCGTAACACCCTGAATGTAAGGAATAACAGCAAAACCAGTCGCTGATTCCCTTTCATCAGGAGCGTTACTAGTTGTAACTGGTTTTTGGCAGTTACGGAGAAAGGTTTTTGTATAGCCATTTGCCTTTAGGACACTAGAAACATATTTCCTCTCCTCAGCCTTCGAATCGAGTGAAGATGGTGGACAGTCAGCCCTCCTAAGTAAAGTTTTGGCTACAGACTTTTTATGGCAAATAGGGTGGTGAGAATCGAAAGCGAGGTATTTGTCCAGTTCTTGGTATTTGCGTCTGAATCTTGGCTCTGACTCTAAATAGTGTTGAAAGAAATGTTCTGCGTCTGTTTTGTACGCCCAAATAAAGTTTGTCTCCACTGGATCATAGTTTTTCTTGATTTATTTGTGCTTGAACTGATATTTACCAGTCAGTCTGCGAAAAAAGGAAAATAAACCGTAAATTAACAATACTCTGGGATTTAAACTTGCTGTTTCGAGCGATAATAGTACAGGGTTGGTTTGTCGCAGAAACACGTACTTGGTAATCAGGTTAGACGAGTAAAATTCAGTTTCTAAATCTTTAAGAATTTGTATTTATACAAACTTGATGAACGTGAGCGTAACCTGGATTTCATGATGGAAACTCCAAATGATCATCATTGAACATTTTGGCAAAGTCGATAATTTTTTTCTATCTATTGTCGTGGAAATAGCTTTAGGATAAATTTTAGACTTCAACTTAGAATTAAGCATTTTGCCTGCTTGTTTTCAGGAATTAAACCATTTCATTTTAAGCCGAGAGTTTTTAATTTCCAATCGCTCTGACGAAGGGCTAACGCCCGAAACGTCAGCCTTTAAACTCTTTACGTTGACCAATTTACGTTTTCATCTCAGTTGCTTGTTTTTAATTTCAGTCATGCAACAAGAAGCAGTTAATCTGTGCTTACCAGCCATTTCCCTTAGATCACGCAGGAATTCACAAACAAAAATTGCATACATTTAGTTTCTGCTTGCTTGAATTATAACCAACATCATTCGCAAATTCCTTGTCAACGCAAAATACTGTTCTCCTACTCAAATTTCGAGAAGAAAGCATTAAAGATAACAAAATCTGAGGGTTTTTTGCAAGTCTCGTTCGTACCGAACCCCCTTAGAACCATTCCTAGAAATAAAACCATAAATAAAATGTGATAACTGAAGGAACAAGCCGATATTTCTCCTCTGTCTCAAGGGATGAGACCATCAACAACTGAGCTCCAAGAGCTGTTTCAACGGCAATAATAGCGTAACTGACAAATTTAACATACTCCAGACTAATCAGGAGATCTAAAAAAAAATTATATAACATAGTTTGAGAAATTAAAAAATCCTAAGCACATTATAATTGTGTTTAGCCACAAGTGTCGAGACATTCAGGCATCAGGTTGACCGAAATTTATCATTAATGAAAGCCCTCTTTAACATCTTATGACCATCATCCCGGCTATTATGCAACAGCTACAAGATGTTTTGAAAGAAAATTCGCCGGCCGAGTATCAGTTGTCAGTGCTCCGTGAATCAATAAGCTCGGCGACTTCCAATTCTTTTATTATCAGTTTAGTCTTGAATCAAAATATTGCCTTGGTAAGGTAAAACGTCCGAGATAAATTTAAAATCTTCTAGTCGTGGCCTACGGCAGTATTAAGTTTATTTAGAGGTTAAAAAAAATGCTAATCCTTAGCGTGGTGGTGGTCTGAATCTAGCCAGGCTAGATTCAGACCACCATTTTGATGCGGGTAAGAATTCGAATGTAACATTCAACTAATTCAAGGTCTTGGGAGAGCCCTTGGGCAGATACGAAACATATTAGACCAGAAAATTATACCTTTTAAAATGTCTGCACGTTGTCATTAAGTTATCTCTAGAAAAATATCAAGGAAAAGCTGGATGATCTGGCTGTATCATTATTACAATTACCTTCTGGTCATGAAGATAACTTCAAGATAATTTGAAAAAGTCGTTACTAGGTAGTTCAAATGAAAAGTCATGCACAACGATGATAAGGTATTTCTTTGACTCTGTTGGCGAAACAGATAAAAACTGTTCATGCATATGGTAGAATTAATTAATCAAAAAGACACCACTGAAAACTGTTGAAAGCTACCTCAATCAAAAAGAGATCCAAGAAATCAGACAGCGACCAAATTGGTCCATTTCTTAGTTTGCAGTTTTTCTTCACTATTGAGTGGGTTAGTTTCGAATTGCGAACATTCGCTAAAACTAAGTTAAATCGTTCAACGCAGACTAATAGGTCTAGAAAAAAGCCAATTATCTCACCTTGTTAGAAGTTGTTGTGTACTTCTTTCCTTCCTTTACTTGCTTGTGTTCTTATTTCCTAAGTGATACTATCCGATGTGATGGAGAAAACAAGAGACAAATGTATCATGAAGACGTAAATACATTCAGATACTTGAATACTTAATTTTCTTTCTAAATAGCAAAGGCCTACGTCTGGATCGAGAGACTCATTTGGAGCCACCACATTTTCTGGAGAGAGATTTATGTCCTTGTAAGTCTTATTGAACAAAGGTATAGGTAAATTTCATGGTTTTAACGTACTAAGCATTTGAAAACAAAATATTTAATTAATTGGGAGTATCCGATCTAACTTTGGCTGTTGGCTAGATACGTTAGAACTTCAAAGGTGTTTGATAAGCTCACTGTTGCCATGGTAATTTGATACCAATATCGTCACTATTGGATATGAAGCGATAGCATTGCTTCATTTCAAACTTAAGCTTGTTTTTGATTTACCAGATTTATAGGCTTAGATAAGTTAATCCTTCTCAACGATAGATACCAACTTAATTGGATGTTACCCTTTCTTTCCTCTCTTCACTTCTTGATTTTCAAGTCGTTTCAATTTGTGTTTGATGCTGTCTTACCTGAAAAAGAGAAAAAGGATACGAATATATATATACCTATCTTTAGGTAAATGTAACAAAAATCCATGAATGCTATTTTCAAGTAGACTCTTTATAAGTAGAAATCAACACATGATGAGAGAGAGAAAACTTCGGGTAGAGCCCCCATATTTGATGCAGGAAGACAGTCCTAAAAAAAATATCATTTAAATTTACTAGTGTAATACCTTAACAACAACAACTTCCTTATACCCTTTATCAAGTTTTACTAATGTATTAAATAGAAAGTAATCCTTAATTATTGTTAATAATGGTAATAGGACTGATTGGAGTCCAATTCGGTCTGTAATCATAAGAGTGATAAACAAAATCGGACGACCGCGAAGAGAAAGTCCGATTTGTCAATTACGAGTATGATTACAGACAGAATTGGACGATACGAAGTTCTGTTACCAATTAATCATAATCGTTACAATTTAGAACAAACATCTCCGGCAGAGACAATGTCCTAAGTAAAAAATTCCCCCATTTTGGAAATTCCCCATATTTTTTTTGGGATAAGTGGTTGTTGCTATGGTATTGTGATCAATTCTGTGATTATTGGATTTAGCTAAGTAGATTAAGTATGACTGGCTGCTTCAACTGCCCGACTAAAGGTGTTTGATTACAGCCAACTGTCCGATTATAACTGTACAGAATGATAATAGAACAATGACCAGCTAATGCACAGATCACATTTTGATAAGAGAGTACCAGCATAATGACTAAGCAGCTAAAAATGACAGGGAGCTGGACGGAAAAAGTAAATTAAATGTCTGTAGCAGAGGTACAGAGGTATGGTAAACCTACACACCCAATAGATAGACATTACACACCCAAAAACAAAGAATAGTATTAGTATTTAACAATCTTCGACGATCCAACCCTCACTTCAGTTACATAGACAATACTGTTCAAAGATAAATGCAGTTACGTGCCTTTACATGCAAAATAGGGAAACAGAGCGAAAGAAAAATTTTTCAAATAAAGGTCTATTTCTGTATACAGGATTGGCTTGTACAGCTGCCAGAGTGAAGTCTGGTTCCTGCTGTATAGTATAAATTAAATAACAAAGAGTACAGCCACTTTTTTTTTTTATTTCGAGGCAGGTGCATAGTAGGTTACCGTTGAGCGTTTTGTAAGGTTTCCTGACAAAATAAGTAAAAGCAAGCGTAAAATTTCTATACAGCCCTATACTACATTATGCATTCAGTTCTCGGATCGAGAAAACAATGACAAAAACAGACATTACTATTGGGAAACAGATTTGTTTTACAATAGTATGGGAACGTGCGGAAAGTTTATCAAAGCAAGTACTGCCCTACGCGTCGTTGTATCAAAGATAGGAACCAGTCATCTGGTAACCAGAAACTAGAGTCTACACCACATCGTTTTCCCAACTACTCTCTCCTTTTTTGGCAGGCTTGAAGTGTAAGAGATAGAGCCGAGTGGATGAAAACACATTTACAAGGTCAACCCACAATAATCATAAAAGCTAACGGTACTTAAAAAATTTGTACAGGAATGAAAAGAGAATTATGTAAACTGGCAACAAGTACTTGGACAATAAAGTAAAAAATTTCTCGCGTTGCCACTAAAATCACGTTTAAGAAGAAAATTCATAGCGGCTGCCACTGAAAAATTGTCCTACACTGTGTTATGTGCATTACACTCTTTCTTCTTACATTGACCACGTAAATTAAATTTGCAAGAGCTACAACGAGAATGATGGAAACTACGTTTATATCCAAACGTATCTTTCCACGAGGTTATTTACCTGAAGAAAGGTCGTCTCAAAGTGATGAGCATGAATCCTCGAAACAGCATCTGAACCATTTCATCCAGCATAAGAAACACTCGCCGACCTGGACAGACCAGACATTATCCAAGGTAGTGGAGTCGAAATGACGTTGCTCTGGACTCCGTAGATGTTCAAAAAAGACGCTTAAATTTCTTGTAGTTCGTAAGCTCTTCCACGTGTAAGACTGAGTGCAAACATGAATATTAATTTTTAAAATTCTTTGTAATTCAAATTAGTTTTTGCAACTTCAAAAAGCAGGTTCAAAATAATCGACATCGAGTTTTATGGCGTGTTTCGTTCAATTATAAAACGAAAAGCAATGATGCCTCACTTTAGACCTATTTTCACCTCAAGGAAGTTTAATATATTGAGAAAGCTGCACATAGTGTTGAAATATCAGTAAGAACTTAAAAAAGAACTTCAACTAAAAATATTTTTCCAGTACAGCATTTTAAAGTCTTTGCAGAAGCGTATGACCTGGATCACCACACCTCTCGGTATATCGATTTTTTTCCTTTTCCATGGACTTTTCGGGCTAACAAGGTGCTACTAATTTTCATTCTGTTTCAGTGTCGACGAAACACTTTACAGTTTATTTAACCTCTTTCCGACTGGATGAAGGAACATATTTAATTCGAATAGCGGAGCTCGAAGCGCGCGCGAAGCTCGTTCGCAGTGAAGCCTTATACTTATAAAAAAGTGGAAGTCATTCGCCGATCAATTCAAAGCTTCAACATTCCCCCCCCCCCCCCCCAGGTAACCCACGGGCATTTGACTGTCCTTCGTGCCCGGGGGTGGGGAATTTGAACCTTGCCTGGGTGAGGTGGGGAATTTGAACCAGAACTCTCAAGTCTTTCCGATGGAATATACTTGTTTTATATTTTACAATGGAGGTGTTGAAAGGTATAGATTTCACTTTCGCGAGCAGATGTCTGAAAAGAAGGTCTACAAGAAAGTCACGGTTGCTGATCTTGCCTTTTATGAAAACATTTACCATGAGATGTGGCACTTGTGTGGGGCATTTACTTCTTTAAGCATGCGCGAACATCTGTGTTGCTGGCACACATCTTGGCATTAGTTAGGGGAAAGGAGAAGGTAATGCACATGCGTGCGTTAGTGGGGGTTTGGGGATTGAACCAAATCTAATTGGAGAGGCAGGGCTAATGCGTTTGAACCACGTTTAATGCATAAATTAAATGTCTAACAGATCTGAATGGAGTGAATAAGTGAGTAGGAGAATTCTGATTTCATACTAAAACCTCATGCTACGACTGACATCATAAGCTTAATCAAAGATTTAGGTGGGATTTTCCTCACGCAGAGAAAAGAACCAGGTGCAAATTTCATTTTGTTCCTCCATACCTGAAAATCTAAAAAACGTTTCCCTATGTCTAAGAACAACACTTAAGGATGTTTATGAAGCATAGAGCACTTAGGAAGGTATTGGCATTGTAGCCAATACACAACAGCTAAAACAGCAATTATTCTTTTGCAAAAGCCAGACTCTCATTTTTGATGGACCTCGGCTTCACCCTTCGAGCGTCTATACTTCGTGGAATTTTCCGGACGAGGTATCAAGGTTAAATTGGGGACCAGTCATCATTAAGGCATAAAGGGCGGGGGAAGGGGAAGTAGGGAGGATTTTGGTTGTGTCACGATGAAATTTAACAGATCCCCCCACAAAACTCTATAATATTCTCACGGCCCTCCCCCCTCATCGGCAGTTAATTTACAGTAAATTTTCTGTATTTTCCCATCATGCTAGTGACGACTGCCCCTCCGTTACCCCAGACAACCATGTCATCCTCTAAAATCCTCCACCAGCCCCCCCTCCCCGCCCTGTTCCACCCCTCCAGGCGATTAAAAATGATGACTGGTCCTGAGAAAGCAGGCGAATTCACTTACGGAAAGCAGCAAATTTTAGTCAAAGTAGCCATCTTTCTCCACTTCTCGTCCTACTTTTTTACAGTTTGCATTTTCTGTAGAAAATAATAGCCCTTTATCGTGATTTTCTCTACGCGAGAAGAAATTCTTGATGGAATTCATTGGTCTATTCGCCTTCTTGTTCAACTGAATCATCCGCAACTGCCTAACGGCGTCGTGGAAAGCAACTTTCACGTTAATATTACTAGCAGCTGAAGCCTCGTGAAAGAAACATTCGTACTCCGAAGCAAACTCTAAAGCCTCCTGTTGGGACACCGATCGAGAATGACTCAAGTCTACTTTGTTACCAACCAGAACAATGGCAGTTTGTTGACCTCGCTGCTTCTTCAGTTCCCGGATGAGCTTGACGAGTTGCGTGGCGGTTTGAAAAGATCTCGGTTCGTCTATGGCATAAACGACTATGAAGCCCTCATTTTGGCTTAGATATACCGGTTCATTCTGAGGTAGATAAATAAATAACAAAGTAAATAAAGGAAAAAAACGATAAGAAATCAAGTGAATTCAAAATGTAGTGAAAATAAGTGTAGATGTAGTTTATTCTCTAATTTTCGTTCTCCTGGTAAGCGTATGTCATTATTTATAAAAAAAACTGATTTCAATCGCGTGTGATCTCTGTGAGATCAGCCTGCTCTATGAGATCAGCAAAGCCAAATATGAGCTTCTGATCTTTGCCGGCTCAAAGTAAAAAAAAAAAAAGGGGAGGAGTGATGTTGAAAAATTCAAGCAGTCTTTTCAGTTCGATTTCCCTTGCTTTCTCAGGCTAATTGCAAAAAACTCGGTACGTAGTTGATGTCATATTCACCCCAGACCTGTAAATATTAATGTAGAACAACGTCTATACTAAAACTCACTGTGCTTGCGGTGTCAGTTATGTGTAAAATCGCTGGATCCTCATCTATTTCAACACACATATCGTACGTCATTTCTGTCAAATAGAAAATATATCTTTACAATGATTTATTTTCAAGTTTATCGATGCATATAAGCTTTAACGGTCACTGAGTTAATCGCCAGTACTAGTTTGCCAGGTTTGTTGAAAAAGCTCGTTCCTTTTTCTCCCGTGCATTTCAATAAACAAGACTGTAAGCTTTTCTCGCCCAAGAATACATATATGGAGGCTAGGTACAGGTTTTGACTGTTACCATGTAACTATTTGGTGCAAAAGAGGATGATTGGGCTTATCAAAACAAGGCAAAAATCACTCAAAACCGACTGAAAATTACCGCGGGAATATGGTTATTGAAACCAAAGTTAAATATTGAGAGCTAGGATCTAGATCCAAAAACCGAAAACCATACGTCTAAAGTTGTAAAATTGTAAAAGACAAAGACAGGACACCCCGATCTCGAAATTTCCAAAAGTTGACGTATGAGAAACCCTCTCGAAATCCAGAAAACGTAAAAACCTACAGTGACTCTTTTAATCAAATTTCTCCATATAATTTTAGTCTAGTCAGGATCTCCGCTCCTTCCGTGCTGAAAATCCTCAAAAGATTTGTCGTTTCCTTTTACTTGTATTTTTTAATCCGCTTAAATGCAATAAAGAAACCGGGTGTTATTATTATGACTGAGCTAGTTAATCACCGGCTAAGAACCAAAATGTGGTGAAATCCTATACGTCTTTAAACAAGGCAGCTGTAAATCGAAACACTTTTTTGCACCCCTGATTTCATGTGATTAACCTAATCAATTATCTGCGGTAAGTGGAAGGATTTACAGAGTAGAGATTCATTTTTGTTCTCTGCGGTCAGCAGTGGCCATGACAGTACGTAAGCACACACGACATCAATTTTGAGTACCTACACCAACAGCCCATCTGGTCATGCAGTCTCCAAAGTGCTAAGTTTTTGTTGCAATTAATATAAAGAAAACAAATTCACAACTCACCAAGGGTTGGGTCGTATTCATGAATAAATCTTCCGGTTGTAAACCGCACTAACAATGCTGTGTAAATAAAATGAACGAGTAAATAAGTAATATGTCATCACTGCCTCTACAACACAGACTGTATCAAAGAACTAGACATATTTTCTGCAGATAGCATGATACAGAATAGGGCTCAAAAAATTTCCGAATAAGACTGGGACGGATAAGAACCTAGATGTTGCATCCCAAACTTAGGATGTGAAATTTTCAACCCTTTAACTTCCAGAAGTGATTGACAAGTAACTTCTCTCTATGATATCCGTACATTATCCAGCAAACAGGTAATGAGAATATTCAAACTTATCAGGTAGAAGTTATCTTGATCTGACATCAAATTCTCGTAAATAACTTACACTGTGAAGGAAATGTGTAACAGGCAAAGGGGAGAAGTAACAGTCAGATCTTGAGAATTAATAGAAATATTTTCCTAAATATGACCTCGTACGCCGTGTGATCTAAGTAGTTAATTATTGTATACATTTGAAGCGTCTACTTTCTATACGAGACAATCAGTTTAGACTTCAATAGAATGTCAAGTGGTAGTACTGTTGACTTTTCCTACAAGTATCGCGTAAACAGCAAGTAGTTCTGAACCCTGGTTATTGACCTTTAAACCATGATTTTGTCTGACTGCATACACTCAGATGCAAATACTTCGTCACAAAGCACAAATTATAAACCACCAGACCCAACTGCTTTACCGATTGCGTCTTTACATTACCTTCATTCGCATAATCAATAACTTACTTTTTTTATATTTTAGAGCAACATTCAGTTGAGCGTTAAAAGTAATCAAGGATTGTATTACTTTGATCTAAAGCTTCATATGTTGAGGGTTTGGAATGGGTTGGCTGACAACAATTTGTAGGTCAATTTTGCTAGGTATGTGCTGCTGGCCTCTCAGAACCCGTATATACCCCATTGTAGTATATTTTGTGATCAATCAATGACCCATCTTACTTACTTTTGGACAAACGTAATTTTCGCGATCCTAATTGAGTCACTTTCTGTTTATTCATCTGCCTCATAGAACATTTTAAGTAGGTCATCCTAAAATGAATTGACGCATTTACTAGACTTACCCCGTAGTCGCGCCCGAATCCTGAAAAAGTGCAACTCCAGTCAAGTAACTCTATTGAATATGTAATTCCATTACAGTCAATCCCGTCGTGAAAATGGATTGAATCCTTCTAGTAGCAAATCACCATGAAGTAACCCCCCTTCCATTCCAGGCTTAAGTTAAGCTTAGCTGCAGTCAGACCAGTCAGCTACACTCAAAACATCCTGTTGTATGTACTTTAGAGGAATTTGTGGCAGCCGCAGCGTAAACGTGCATGCTACAATACCCCATGAGTCGATTTATCCGGAAGGATATAGCACTCACACTCTATGTCATGAATCAAAATGCCAAAAAAATTGAACCGAATTTCTAATCTGATTAAGTTCTTTACCCTCCGCACCTGATTAATGCAATTTAAATGAGACTTTTTTTTTATAGCAACACAAAAAATGTTATCTGGTTAACCTGTGGTACGATGCGTTATCATACATATTACCCACGGCAGTATGGGTTATCAGTTCGACTAAAGCTAAGTTGGTCTGAGACACATTTCGCAAAAGTAAAATAAAGCATCTAGATTGCCAGTTTTTTTAAAATCAGATCATATTCTTATGTTAATAAATTGAACACATACACAAATTCCTTCCAAACCCAACAATATTGTTCATATTTTAAGGTTCGCTGCATGGACATCGTCTGTTCAGGAAAAAGGTACTTAGGTTACACCGCGATTTAATTTGATACCACAGGATTACATGCATTTCTGATAACATAGCTGAATGAGTTTTCAGTGATTCATATCTTTTGCGCCATACTGTGCTTCGAATGTAGTGAAAGGTATTTTTCAGTAAACTAAATGTTGAGTTCACCTTTCTCTTTTCAGAGACGTCCAATTTATCACAGGATGTTTTGTGTCGTCCATTTGTTTTATTTTTAAGCTCATGTGATGGGATTTACGTGGGTTATCCATAAATATCGGATTCTTACAACGGATTACGATTTTTTTTCCTAGAAAAGTGAAGAATTCTTATTGAGATCAAAGCACCGAAGCACTACTTGATGAGATGAGTGGCCGCCAAAATTTACCAAGTGTACTTTTTTTTGAATAGAATAAAGTGTATAATTACCGCAGTCAAAGACTGTAGTCTCGATCTCTTCAGGCCCTTTAAAATACTAACTTGGAATTACATACAACTAAATAGCTTACATATTCGATCAATTCCGAAGCTGTCAGGCGTGAATTTCGTTATGATAACATCAAAGGAACTTTCACTTTAACTTTGCTGAGTACTAGGAACCCACCTAAATTCTTTATAGCTACGCACTGTGTTCGATCAGTCAACTTTGACGTAAATCAATGACTACATTTTCATTTTGAATAAAAGCCGAAAATCGCTGCCTTTAGAATTTAGGGTTGCTTGGCTGACCCCCCATAACAAAGTGAAGTTATGGAACCAATACCTAAAACGATCAACTTGAGTTAAACAAATAAAAATATGAAATAGCACACTCAAAGGTGCCGCGTGAAACAAATATTTTCGAAGAGGAGTTGAAATATATATTTTTCCTTAACTAAACTCCATTGTCTGAAGGACTGATGAAATTCGACTTTTTGTGTTTGTAAACCATAACAACCATTTTTTCCCTTCAAAAAAAATTGCATGGGCTTTGAGTAATGAGACATAATTGGAATTTAATTTGTTTTCGTAGCTTTTCACAAGATCACAGGTATTCAAATAATTTGTAAAGCCAAAATTGTTATTCTATCTTAAATAAACACAGCAGGTCAGAGCGAAACAAAACTGGATTCTGCGAAAGGAATGATTTTATTTTTCATGAGGCAACAATGAGCCAAGAGAAAGAAAAGGAACCGTTTACTAAAGTCACGCTACTTGGTTCAAGTTGGCTCAATTATAATGACTGGGCTTTTTTAAAACATTCTTGTATAAGCTATCATCATCTTATTTCTCACGTAACATCGTAGTATTGACTTACCCGATTTCCCAACACCTCCCTGTCCAAGAAGAACAATGTTATAATCTCTGAACGAGCTGCTTCTTCTGTGTAACGAACTCGATGTCGTGTTGCGCGAATTTAACGACGCAGGTGGCTGACCCACAAAAGGCTCGCTGTCTCTTCTCCTTGATCGATATTTCATTGGTTTCTTACTTAATACTGGGGAGCTTGGCGATCCAGGCGGACTCGGACATCTGGGTGATGGGCTGTCATAGTCACCACTGTAACGCGCTTCGTTAGTCTTTCTGTCCGGGGACGAAGGAACTTGTGGTGGAGGGCTGCAACCCCTTTCCGCGAAATCCTTCTTACCTCGTTTAGCCTTGGACAATTTCTGCGTTTCTAAAGGAGGGATAATGCGGTCCGCTCTCAAGATGACCCCTTTTGATTCCGCGAAATGTTGTTGTAGCACGACAGCTGGCGCAGAACCTCGTCTTCGAAGCATTCTAGAGGAAAATTTCACCTCTGATAAATGGTGGCACTTGAGCTACTGCTCTGAACTGCGAAAATGCACAGTTCGTTTAAATTTTTGTCTGTTGCCAGTTCAACCATGAACAGCTGCTAGGCAATTGTCTGAGTAATTGTTCGCGGCAGTTTTCATCGATAATAATTGCGTAAACAAGCACGATATCATTCGCATGCTCCACTGCCCTTTGTTTGCTGTTGAACCGAGCTTTTCAATTTTTCTACCGAATTAACCGAGCACATCAAGAGGTAATTACTAGACATGTAAATCAGCGGACGGCAAAATATCTTTTGTCCACAACAAGAGGTTAGTGACCCTCCAGATTGAGCTAAGCCGCCCTACATCAATCAGTTAAGTACGCGAAAATTGTTTAAATCCCATTAAACAATTGCAACGTTTGGGAACTGCGGAGCACTGTTCTGTTGCTTTATGACAGGGAAAAGTTTCAAAATTGCTTTATTTGAAGAACAGATAGAAAGGTGTGTTCTCACAGGAGCAATCGATTGATGTTTCACAGGGTTGGGTTTGTGGTTGCGTTGATGAGAATTGTGTGATGGATTTGTTACTGATGGCTGATTAGAAAAGTCTGTGATCGTTGTGAAACTGGCTACGCTTAAAATAAACCATCGATAAATAAAGAATGACTCGTCTTTGCTGTGGGGAAATTTCATTGCTTGGACAGTTTGCAATACGAATCTTTAGAAGCCTTTGTTTGCAAACAAAAATTTAAAGATAATGGCATTGTGTTGTTTAGGAATTGTAGATAACATGACGTGAAAGGGCGTGGAAGACCGCTGGAATCTATCAAAGCTAAGAGAGAAAGATTGTAAACAGGAAATGAAAAATAGGTAGCCTAAGACTGCATGTGAATACTGATATAGCACAAAATAGAACAAAAATGGTTGTATAATGACACTAGAAGGTGGTGCTGCCAAAGATTTGTATTCACTTGCAAAACAGTAAACCCGCTGCATCCCACATATTTATTAGTTCCCTGATCTGATGAATCAGATGAAGATAAATCAAGAATATGGTGGTTTTCTCGAATGTCTAACGGTCCCCCAATCCTCTAGGCTCCAATAATGATTAAGGAATGCTTCTTTTAGTTTTGCCTGTTAAATATAAATAATTTTCTTACTTTGCTGCGACTCCATTTTTGTGAGATTTTTGTTTCATAAAAAAAGGAATTCTGCGGTTTAGGATACTCCGTCATTCTGCGTCTTAGAGCATTCTGCCATTCCGTGTCTTAGGATATTTGACCTTTTCGCTATTCCGCTGTTCCACTGTTCTATCATTCCATTGACTGGGGTCACCCTATAAACTTCGCAACTAGCTCGCTTCGCAAACTTAGCGGCTCTTTTGGGTAAAAGTCGCTGATTCAAACAAAATGTGCTCTTTTCAATTAAAAAAAATTCCTTAAAGTTGCCATGATGCGCACATCACACCGAGTGAGATATTTCTGTAAGGAAAAGTTTGGTTTAAATTATGCGTCGGTGGATGCCACTGTAAAATTGTTTTTAAATTATTTATCGTCAATCGTAAAGTCACGGCAAGAACTGAAAAATTATATCTCCGTATCTACTGAGCATAATTTGCCAATTCAAATGGCAAAATTTTATCTCTTTAAAGAAACAATGTTGCCTCAAGTTTTCATGATGTGCTGAGCACACCTATGAAGATATTTGTGCAAGGAAAAGTTTCGTTTCTAATTACGCGCAATCTTGAAATGATTATGAGAAGTTTATCGTCTTCTGCTGTCCTCTGTAGTGTTACAGCAAGAACTGAAAACGTAATGCGCTAATGGCTATGAGCCCGAAATCACAAAAAGAGAGAACTCGTATGTGTATCGAATGCGAATGTCGAACCAATAAGATACTCCGAAAAAAATGATAAGAAGCTCCGGGAAACATCGCTTCAAAATTGGGGCAAGATCGGAACTCTGTTGTTACTTACCATCTCTTCTCTCGATAACATAAGTGGCTTCGCTTCCTATAAGAGGCAGTAGCCTGAGGAACTCCAAGCTGGGGGTAATCCCCTGTGGCATTTCGATGGCTAATCCAATGGTCCATTTTGCAGTTGCGTGATCGGTTGCCAAGCCTTTGAACAGAAGTGAGGCTAAAGGTGACCTTGTTATGTTACAAGCTTTGCTGCTTTCGTCTGATGAAATACGATTTCACTATCCTTGGGAACGCAATCCAAATTTTCAAGGAGGGAAAAGTAACAAATCTTGCAATCTGATTGGTTCTTAACACGTTATGGGTCCACGGTCAATACTCACCGGATCTAAAATATCGCTTACTGACTCTTCTCCCCGAGGGAGTCACCTCGAATTCGAGGTTGCTTCACAGCACAGGTTTACGCACGGTCTGTGCTACTACGCGTGCCTGCACGGGCTTTAAATCAGACAAACAAACACTGAGGAAAAACGTTCGTCGCCCGTTTCCCTCCGCTTTCATAGTGCACCCTTCAAATCCCAGCATGAAAAAACGAGTTACTGGTTCAGTGTGGTCAGTTAAAATTCATTCTATTAACTTCTACGATAAGCATTATTTCACAGCATCCACTGACGGGAAACACTGTAGTAAAATGGATCAAATCACCTCAACAACCTATTTGGTAAAATGCTCTTTTTAATAACAAAATCTAAACGTTTACGTCTTTATAACACTTCTGAAAAACTGCAAACAAATAAGTAACGGTCTTAAAAACAAAACTAGAAAAGTAGCTTTAACATAGGGTGTGTAAATAGTTGACACTGGAAAAATTACAATGTAACAACTGAAGAAAGACTGACGTGTTACCTTTTTCCCGGTTTTTTACAATCTCTTTGTAAACTGCTAAAAACCACAACAATCTGAGTTGCATTCTCAGCTTTCCCTCAAGTTGCAGTGGTACTTTCCTTAAATTGGACTACTCTTCTTTACATTTTTAACAATAGGTAACAACTGAAAATCCCAAAATTTAGTTTCTTTCCTCTTGAAGGAGACTTAATCACTATTTCTACCAAGCCTGTATATTCCGGCTGACTTACATTAAACTACACAGAAGTAGTGTTCACTCTTATTGATACGTCCTGATTATAACTGCGTGTCAAAAAAAAAAAAATAACAAACAAACAAAAACAAGTGATATCGTATCACCCGGTGACTGAAACTAACGATAGCGCTTTTTGAAAACACTTCGGGGAAACCTATTCTTCTGGTATCTTCAAAACTATGAGTCCCATTTTTGTGCATTGGCTTTTATCTACAGGGTAACGCGAAAACTGTTATCTACCCACGTTCTCTTTCTTTATCTTAGTCGCTTGGTTTACTTTATTATGCTAGTCTTAGATAAAAATAAGGCAGCGTTTTTTCTCCTTTGTCATGGAACGAATCATAATTCAAACTACACTTCGAATTAAGTGCAATCCTTGAATTGCCAGTAGATGGAATGCAACCCAACGCCCGAAATACGCCTCACTTGTCGTTAAAAACTTCCCTATCGCTAGGGCGCACGCGAAAATCGGCATCCCCAAGTTTTTTAAACTCTAGGTTACGACGATGAAATTCCTTGAAAAATGTTTAGGGAGCATTTTATCGCCTGAGGGGGTTGAGCTGATCACATGGGTTTTTTTTTTGGGGGGGGGGGGGAACAGAGGGGCGTCAGTCGTCGCTAACAGATTTCAAAGGGGGACAACAAAAATTGACTGCCAGTGAAGGGGGATCTTTAAAATACTTAATAGCCTAAGAGGGGGACCAGATAAAACCCCCACCCCCAGGGGATAAAGAATGACCGGTTCCTTAGCCCTTTAACTCCCATGGGTGACCAAGAAAGAACTTCTCCATACAAGATCAATACGATATCAAGAAGACAAGTAATGAGAATAAAGAAAAACATCAATTAAGGATTAGTAGTTGATCAAATTCCAAATTCTCGAAACTAACATCACAAGAACTGTATGGCAGACAGTAAGGAGAATTACTAATGAGATCTTGGGAGTGAAAGGGTTGAACATCTACTCGTGGGTGGAGATGAGATTACGTATGCTGCAGCGCCGTTTTACGTCTAAATACCATAGTTTCAAAATAGATTACAACACTACCACGTACATCTAACGAAGGTTTCTGTCTTAATGTTCCCACTCGACTACGTTTTGAATTGTTATAATGCAAGGCATTTTCGGGTTGCATTTCACTGATGATACCCTAGTTATGAAAAAACAACCCAATCATGTCCAACATTACACTGGCGAACAACTGATCACACGTGGAGTATTGCACAAGTGCGATTTTCTCTTCGCCTCTTAGACAAACTCTTCCTGGGCTAAAAAATGAAAACATTACCAATGCAGCTGTTGCCGAGAACGAAGTTCGAGCTACGAAGTGGGAACAACGAATTTAAGGTCTCTATAAAACTATGCACAAATGGGAACAATCCAGATCAGCTAACCGGCGGTCTAGGCTGTCACTAATGGTTCGTCGTCGGAGAATCCCTGGATAAAGGGTACGTCTTCGTCTAGAGGGTAAAAAAAGTAATCTACAATCAGAACGTAGTCTGTAAAAGTGCAAACAAGAGTGACTAGTACAACTGTGGGAGCTTACCCTAGTTTCTGTTGCATAAAGCGACAGGGGAGTATTGCTACTCTACCCTGGATGGGACGCTAGTCCATCTCAGGTCCACCCTTTTGACTCCCCCTTCCTTCTTGCAAACATTTCGTTAGGTTTCCCTGACAGCTCGCCCCGGTACCCATTTATACTCCTGAGTGGAGAGAGCCTAGGCACTGAGAGAGCAAAGTGTCTTCCCAATAAACAGGACCGCAACCACTCATTCGGGGGTCCAGCCCGCTAAACTGATGGCCACAGCCTCTGGAAGTTCTTCATCAATCCCTTATCCTGGGAAACTTCTAAAAAATGACCAAAAAAGGGGGGACTCCTCCCTTTATTTCACGACAAAAGCAGTCGTGATAATGATAGAGTTGAACCTTTGCACTGCAACATCTAAGAGAATATTCTCCATTCTGTTCTCTGTATAACTCCTTTGGTACTGGCAAGGAAAACTTGATTAACAATCAAAGCTTCTCAGATTGGAGATAATTTCCTTTCTTCTCGTTATCTTAATGAATGACTCCAGCAGTATTATTGAACGGAGAAAATAGTTTACGGTCACTCTTAAGATTTAAAGGGTTAAGCCCTCTCAGAAACATGCCATCTGTTTGTCTCAAGTCACCGTTAAATACACTGAAGTGTCCTTCGATTAGTACCTGAATGAAATGTGACTCCACCCTCGTCATCAATGGTCCTCCTTGTCATAAGAGCGAACATTGAGCGCTCCAGTCGACGCGACTTACGAACGAAGTAGGTCATGACCAAGACGAGGATCAGTCCAACCACAGCTACAGGTACCGCCCATATCACGGGACTCATACCTTTCTTCTCCCCCCCAGTTTGTTTTCCAGCGGATGGAGGGAAGGGTTTACTAGGTTCGGTGGGAGCTGGAATATAACCTAAAACAGAGTCGACGGTGAGTTTAAACAATGCTGCTGAAGAGAAGGAGTACGATAAATGCAACATGATACCGCATTTAGTCGAATAAGATCTACAACGTTTAATGCATATACAGCTGCAACTGGTATTGGCTTTAAGAATTCTTTGACATTTCCTTAGAAGAAAAAAACCAAGATTTGAACTGATAGGGTGTACTTAACCGGCAAGTACACATAAGGAGATTCTTTGGCAAAGTTCTACTTTCTTAAAAGCTATTGAGGTCTTTTTTTATAATTTGCGACTGAACAAAGCGTCAAGATTCCAGCAATAATAAATTCTTATCAGTCAAGAGAACAGACAAATTCGGTTAGCGAGAGCTACCTGTTTCCATTCTGGTAAAATTCTTTTGGGAGGCAGGGGAGGATGGTTACAATTGTGAAGTTTGTCAAAAGTGGCTTAAATACAGTGAGGCATGTACGCAAAAAACACTTGTAATCTCCCAAATGAATTTCACACGACCTTACTTAGATGAAAACAAGGAAGTAAACAAAACAGTTGATTTCAGATCCTGATTAAAATCAAAGCCAAAAATTGATGAAGAAACCATACTAAAAGGAAACAATACTCACCTTCACCTTTGCCAAGACGAGCATGCAATATAGCTGTTGCACCAAAGCCACAGGGCACGATGACACGGATTTCGAAAATATATTCCTTTCCAGCTTTCAATTCATTATCCTCACGATCACACACAGAATAATTCTGAGTTTCTTTTGACACCTTGGTGACCTCTACGAAATTCTTTAACACATCTGTGGTCCGCACCGCAATTTGATAACCCGTCCACTGAAACAGATAATATAAACATAAGTATCAAACTTTGGGTTACACTCCGGGGTTGATAATCCAACACACTTTTTTTTTTTTGCAGATTTATTTAACTCGTGCGACCGACTTCGCGAAAAGGAGGGACTACTCTTTATTTGACTTCGCTCGAAGTTTTCAGTTGTTTTTCAGCAAAAAACTCAAAATTAATAATTTTGCGCGGACTGTTCCTTAACCCTTTGTATACCAAGGGGGGTGGTATTTATTTGTCACAAAAATGAGTACATTATACAAGAATGCTTGTCAAGCCTGCTCTTTACAACAAAACCCTATAAAACTATATATATTTGGGAAGTGCATTAAAAATTTACTTTCACAACAATTATAGAAATTGACACATGTCAAAATTGTGACGTCACAATAAGCATAATTTGCATAATTATGCAAGTTTCTAAAGGAACTTTGAAATCACCAGCTCTAAACAAACAATTCCAACTTTTGGTTTCTTACTTGAAATTCTAATCACCTTTTAACACAATTTCAAAAGGTAAGAAATATTAATTAGGGCAATAACCCTCCTTTTAGAGAATTTAAGACAGATTAATAATTGCCTTTCATAAAGTAAAAATTGAGTAAAATATAAATGAAATAAGAAATATTCAAAAGATGCAAACAGTTTCTTTATCGGTTATATAGCCAATAGTTATGTACCACACTTGCACAAAACTATGCTCTCACATTAACCAAGAGTTAATTTCTTAATGATCTTCTTCTTCCTCTTTGATATGGCCTCCCTCTTCCTTCTTTTAGCCGACGGGGACCATTTCGACTTTCATCATCATAGTAAAAGTCTCGCAACGTGTGGTACCTTTGAAAACAAGGCTCAGGGCACATTCTAACACCACAAATTGCACAGCTGTATATTGTTTTCACTTTCTGGATATGGACCTTGCAAGTTAGTCTTGTTTCATTGCTCACAAGGTAATGGAAATGATCCCGGTTGAATCTTATGTCAGGGATAGCAACAGGAGTTTCCACAAATCCCGTGTCTCTTCGAAAGCACTTGCCTTGAACTAATGTGCTGACCAGCTCCTTTCTGAACTGCAGTGCTCTTAGACTGGAATGATTCTGGGATTTGGTGTGGAGAATGTGTGCATTTGATACACACACCTCTATCAAATAAAAAAACACTTTGTAATACCAGACTGACCCCTTCATAAGTCTGGCATATGCGACAGTTCGCTGGTCAGACACATCTACACCACCCATATAGGTGTTGTAGAGGTCAATAACACCTGGTCTAGAAAATTGCTTCTTCTCCCACTTCCCATTTACTTTTACTGACCGCTGAACTGGGCTCGAGTCCATTGTACTGGTGGGAAGGGTAGCTAACACACTAACTGGCTTCCTGTCACGCCATGTCACGCAAGTCAAATTTCCCTTTTGCCTGTACAAACACTCTCCTCTTTTAAGATCTTTCACTGCTTTTTCCTTCACACCACAAATCTCTCTTGGTAAGGCTACCCTGTTGGCCCGAACTGTGCCACATGCAAGGGTTTTTCTTTCTTCTAACTCTTCAAACAAAGCAACAGAAGTATAATAATTGTCCATGAAGGCATAAAATCCCTTATCTAGATAAGGTTGCAACACAGACATAACTGCCTTCCTTCCTAAGTCTTTCTGAACTTCATTATTCTCCTTGCCAGTATAAATCTTGCTGTTCAACACATAGCCACTGGTGGATTCTGCAAGTGTGAAAGCCTTTATTCCAAATCTTCCTGGCTTTATAGGGATAAACTGTCTGAAATGCACTTTGCCTTTGAACTTAATTAAAGTCTCATCTATGGCAAGTTGCCGCTCAGGGGTGTACACTTCCTGAAACCTTGCTATGACCAAATCTAGGAAAGGCTGGATTTTGTACAGCTTATTGTAGTCTGCGGAGTCGCGTGGGGGAGCAAGGGTGTTGTCAGCAAAGTGCAGATACCGCAAAATTTGTAGGAATCGAGTTCGGGACATCACGGATGGGAAGAAAGGAGAACTTAGGACAGGATCAGTACTCCAGTAAGAACTAAGGTTCGGTTTAGTAACCAGCCCCATATTTAGGTACAGACTAATCCAGGCCTTCATTTCACTTTCTGTGACTGGATACCAAACAGAGCTTTCTGTTGGCCCTCTCTTCTGTTCTGCATATAAATTAGTCTGACTAACTAACAACTGCCATACCTCTTGTGTGAAAAACAGCTCCAAAAAATCCAAACACGATTTCAGATTTCTTGTAGTGACATTTATTTCAGGTTCTTCACTAAACTCAATATCTACTCTGCGTCCAATTTCTCTAGACCAATCTTCCTCATCCAATTCCACTTCGTTGTCAGTGTGATCTTCCTCTTCCAACTCTTCGCTAGAATCGTCAGAGCTTGATTCCGATGCACCAGAGTAAAATTCCTCATCAGAGGCTCGATGCTCGATGAAATTCGCTAAAGGCAAGTCTTCTTCGTCGATAAATTGAATTTCAACATTGTTTTGATCGTCGAAATGTAGTTCAGCATCACCTTCAAGAGCCGCCATTTTTAAATCTCCCCGTTCAAAACGTCCAAATCACAAAAAGCCTCAAAATTCGCCCAAAAACAAGCTCGATGGAAGAAATCTTCGAAAAAACTAATTAACGACTTTATGTAATTTACATTGAAATGTAGTATTAGTTTCCAGCCCCTCAAAGTGCTCTTTTCAGGCCGCCCGAATGGGGTCTGTATTTAAGTGGCCATATATGGCCACTTGGTACGCAAAGGGTTAAATGTCTAAGTGCCTTAGGACACTAGCAATGATTGAAAAAGCGATTATTTATACTTTATCGCTACTCAATGGCATTTTTAGCCGTCAGAGTTCAGCCTTGGAAGGACAACACCTCACTTAACAGAGTAAAAATAGATTACGAGTCGAGTAGCACTATTATTGGGAAGATACTCAGCTCATCAAAAGGTATTGTAAGTGTTTAGAGGGGGCATTTCTTGGGGCAGTTTCACAATACCTGTACACTAGAAGAATCGTTTTCCTTAGGGGGGGCCCACTTCATCACGGAACATTTCGCCGCCACCATATCATCCCTGTGAGTACTATTATCCCTGTGAGTATCACTAGACATGATTGAAAAGTTCTCTACTTTTCCAACAGGTGGTGCGATTTCTAGCGTATAGTTGCTCTCTTGGGTCAGCACATTGGCCGTGGTTTGTGCTCTAACAGTAAACCTGTACTTGTTTCCACAGTGGAGGGTTTGGGCGTATTTGGTCTCTTTCAACCGTGTTCTGATTGTTGTAAATGAAACGCAGTCTGGACAATCAGTAATTAAGATGTAAAACTGAAAGAAAAAAATAAATAGGGGACCAGTTGTCATTTATCGCCTTAGGAAGGTCGGGGATTTTTTTTTTGGGGGGGGGGGGGGGAAAGAGGAATCACACGGTTTTCAGGAGGGAACGGAGGGGAGATCAGTCGTCGCTAACAGAGTATGAAGGGGGGACTATAGAAAACCGACTGCCAATGTGGGGGAATTACACGAATACTATAGACTTAGAGAGGGGGGGGGGGGATTAGGTAAATTGTATCGTGACAAAACCAATAGGCTTTTGGAATTATTGTGAATATTCAGGTCGCTTTTTCTTCAAAACCAAAACAGGATGTCATCTCCTCTATTCTCCTGATTTTCATATTTGATTCACGGGTAATACAGTAGGGAGAAATTGGATGCTGGTCACTCTTAGGGGCTTAAGGGTTACTACAAACCTGAACCCGCGTGTTGACTGGGGCATTCCATGACAGATGCACAAAGGTCTTCTTGTTTGGATCAATTACAGCTTTCAAACTTGTCACAGGTCGTAAAGTGGACCCAATAAGAACTGTTGTCTGAGCTTGAGTTCCATATCCATATGATGCATGAGCTCTGTTCCAAAGTGTGTATTGTTGACCTTTATCCACATATATGCTGACCGAGGTTTGATTTATAGATCTGATGGATTTGTATACGATATGTCCATAAAGACAATCGTCACACCTGTATTTGAAGTCGTAGTGCTACCAAAAACAAAATTAAATCACACAACAGTGACTCTTAGAGCCTTGTAACTGACAAGTGATTATTTTAAAGGCTCAGGCCATCATTTTAGATGAGCCTATGAAGGCTAAATAAACACTGATAAAAAAAGTGCTAAGAAAGCGTTCAGTAAGTGTATGAAAACCAAATTAACGTCAAAATGGCTAATAAGAACAAAGATTTCAGTCGTCATTAGCCAATGGGAACTCTGAGCTAAAAATTGGCAAACTGCTTAAAGCGCGGGAAAACGCCAGCAACCGAGTGGCCAATAAGAACAAAGATTTCAGTCGTCATTAGCCAATGGGAACTCTGAGCTAAAAATTGGCAAACTGCTTAAAGCGCGGGAAAACGCCAGCAACCGAGTGGCCAATAAGAACAAAGATTTCAGTCGTCATTAGCCAATGGGAACTCTGAGCTAAAAATTGGCAAACTGCTTAAAGCGCGGGAAAACGCCAACAACCGAGTCGCGATAAATTTAGCTTTTCATATTATTGGTTGAGGGAGAGAGGTGCGAACTTTATGGGAAAATCACAGCTAAGCGCAGCAAAACTAGAGAAATCCTAGATTACTTTCGAGAATCAGTATAAAATTGCTGTACATGTTATTCTTCGGCAAAGAGGAAAAGCAATCGAGATTAATTCGCTGAGATGGCTAAAGAGTCCAAACGCAGTTCCTACCTTCAAAAAAACACGAGCTTACGCAAGTTTGAAATGATTCTGCATTCTCACTTTATCCTCACCGTGTTGACGATTGTTATGATTGGCTGTTAAGATAACTTTGGTTTAAGCCAATCAGGAGAAAGAGAAATTTCCTTGGGACCTAATGAGGACTCAAAGTGCCTGAAACGTAGGTAATTAAGATCAACCAAATCTGACCAACGTCGACTGCATTTAATTGGTTGAGTGTGACGCAAAGTTTTTAGACCAATCACAGAGCGAATTAAAGTAAAAACGATGCAATATTGAGTTACTTTCGTTACTCAGTTTTAAATACCCTAAAAATTCAATCGAAAAGCGCTAAGATTCAGTTTGTTATCACTTACATAGAATCGAGATGGATCGAAGCCCGTGGGACGGGACCAGTGACACTCAAGACGAGTACCATTTGACACGCTTTCAGCCCAACAAGTAAAATTTCCAATGGATGCAGTAAAATCAGGCATAGTGACAGCTAAGGAATAGGGCTTTCCTTTCCCTCGTGAAGGGATGGTCGGTGTGATTTTGAACATGTAAGTTACTCCAAAGGATGTCATATTCAGCTTTGCGGAGGTTGTATTCACAACGATGCTGTTCCAAGTGTAGAACCAATAACAGTAGCCCCTTCCTGATCCTGATGAGCAGCGCCACTCCACTTCATATTGCTATCGGATAAAACAGATAGAGAGAGGAGTAAGACTGTGTTGCCTTTCCTCATCGGTTTTGTTAACCCTTTACACCCTTCCATCCATACTCTCCTCGATACATTTTCTCAAGGGCTTTAGTTTTGATAATTTCCTTTATTATCGTGACATTAATGCTTGATTCACGAGCGATAATGCAAGGAAAAATTATATACTATCCTCTTTTAGGGGTCACAGGGTTAAGAAGCAGACATAAGCGCACACCAACTATCGCAGAAGCACTAAAGTGTTGATTCCATGTGCCTCTCGATAAGACGTTACAAAACGTGGAAAAAGAGAAAAACTCACAACCAACACAATAAATACAGTACAAGCGTTCGTCAAACGATACTGATTACAATCTTAATCATGTAGGAGACCGGGGCCGAGAATAGATAAGATTTAAGATTGACAGATTGGGGCATGTTAGCGTAATCATGCGTATTTTCATCGTGAGTTTGCAAAGAAGTGAGGGAATAAATCGGTCGTGTTTAAAAACTTGTGAGTAGTACCTTGTACTAAACTTTTACTGCTAATGGAGGCATTCCCAGCAACCATCATCTTAATAGTGATAAACAATGATAATTATAATCCAAAACCAAAGGAACCAAAAGCGAAAACAAAGAACAAAGCATGCACTCACTATTTTGTCTCCAGGCCTAGCCGACCATGGCCGCCTCCAGGTCAGATATACTTCTGATCCGTAATTGCCGCCCGTCCGCGTTCCGCGAACATTCCACACCACCAGACTAAGAGGTGACACTATGACTTGAATGCTGGACGCTCTCCCTTTTCCATAGGCTGTGTAAGCTTGAACATAAAAAGTGTACGTGTAGCCAGCGAGCACCTGTGTCATGAACTGAGTTGCATTACCCGTGGAATTAGTTGAGTTGGTATGCCAGCAATATGAGTAGTCTCCGATTTCACACCAGCTGATTTGATAGACCTGTAAAACATAGACAGAGCAGTATCTAAGAAGAATGGTCAGTCGCACCTCGCCCTATGAACTTTCCGCGACAACAGCCAGCGTTCAAATTTTCTCCGTATCCATCAATGGATACCTCTGAAAAAGGGACACATGTACCAAAATCCTATTTAGCGTGGACACTACGAGAGGTTTTAATAAGGATTGCTCCTATTTTAAGAAAAACTACAAGCCAAAGACTGAAAGGCTGTTATCATTGCGCAAATTACAAGAACCTGTACTAAAATTCTGTCATAGAATAAGCGACAGAGCTCCCTTAACAACTGGGCTGTTTTTACCGGAGACGATTGGCGCTAATCCAGAAATAAAAAGGAATGCATGGTTTTTATTTTTCATTTAAAACCTCACTTAAAGGCATTATGCAAAAAAAAATAAAGCAAATCAAAAAATGAAACATTGACGAATCAATCGATTTTTCACTTGAAGACTTCCAAGTTTTTCAGCTAGAAGTAGTTTCACTTTTTTTTTCCGTTTGTGGGTGTATTTATAGCTAAATTTTAAGAGTTGTGAAAGGCTTTAATAAGTTTTACCAAAAGGGTGTTAACAGTTAGATTATTTGCAGTGTATATCAGTTATAAAATGTCATTTTTAATTATTTATCATCATTTAATGTTACTACTATCATCATCATCATCATCAACATCGATATCATCATCATCATCGCCATCGTCGTCGTCATCGCCATTGTCATCGTCGTCCTCGCTACCGTCATCGTCGTCATCATCATCGTCATCGCCATCGTCATCATCGCCCTAGCCATCGTCATCTTCATCACCATCGTCATCGTCAATATCATTTTTAACTCGTGAATTGCGCGCATGCGCAAGAGCGAGTTGTAGATATGATGTGGGGAATGGCACTCGCTCGCTCACTCGATTCCTGTAAACTTTTTTTTCGATTTTAGGCTTTTGGCGAGTAATAAACAAACGAAATTGCGACCTTTGTTGCTAAGAATAGTGGTGGGGTGAAAAATAAGCCAATGATAATCTTAGAAGAGTTTCCTTTTTTTCGTTTTCGTTTCAACAAGCGGCGCCAGCGACTAGCAGGCGTGTGTGAGGATTCGAGGAAGGTTTATTCGAGGAAGGTTTATTAAAAGTATTCAAAAATAGCACCCAAGTGGTGAAATACATGTGAATTTACAAGCATACTTCAAATATTTAAAAAATACGAAAATCTTACATTTGACTTCAAAATTAAGAGTCTAAAGGGACTGGGAATTACAAGAGTCAGTAGTTATATACCAATGAAAAAAACGCTTAGGTTTGCTTGACTACAAGGACTGGGCGTTAGACGCCATTGTTGGAAAGAAAGATTTTTTAAATCTTTCGGTCCGGCATTTAAAGAGTGATACATGGTTTTTGTTGCGCAACTCATAAACGTGGCAATCGGCGCGCTTTGGTGGAATAAGGTGGTACAGCCGTGACCCAGGCACACAGATACCGTCCCAAACTTTCTTGCAGAGTTCGTCTCTTCTCACATTTAAGCGAGTGGAGTTTGCAGCCACAATGGCGTCTTTGTAGCTCAGCGCCGGAAATAATATACGCAGAGCTCTTTTCTGAACTCTTTCGATCATGTCCTTGAGGTAAATTGGCAGGCTAGTAGACCAAGTGACGCAGGCGTATTCGAGGACCGATCGTACCAAGGCATAAAATATGTTAATAAGGTCTTCGGGTGGAATTCCGGACCGCTTGAGCACTCTTAAGATGTAAAGACGTTTTGAGGCTTTGGAGACAATCTCACGCACGTGCTCATTCCACCCAAGAGTGTCGCTGATAGTGACTCCAAGGACCTTGTGTGAGGAGACCCGTTCTAAGGGACGTCCATTGACGCACAAAGGGCCAAGATCTGGCCGTGTTTTAAGCGAACAAATCACAAGTTCCTTGCACTTCTTTGGGTTGAGGTTCATATTATTGCGCGACGACCACTGTGCAATGGCGTCAAGATCTTTCTGAAGGGACGATGTACCGCCTGATGGGATGACCTCGGATATTGTTAGGTCATCTACATATTTCCAGTGGCTCGATAGTAATGGAGTTTCAATCGCGAGATCGTTAATCATCAGGAGGAACAGGATGGGGCCAAGCTTAGTGCCCTGCGGGACTCCAGCGTGCACGGGCAACCAAGGGGATACAATGTTCTTAATCTTAACAGCTTGGCGACGGCCATAAAGAAAACTGCAAATCCAACGGATAATAAAACCACGGACCCCAAGGTGGATGAGTTTATTGACTAAGATAGTGTGGTCAATATGGTCAAAGGCCTTACTAAAATCCAGGAAGCAGGCCCTTAAGAACATACCTGGTTTGTCAATAGAGGACAACCAGTTGTGCATCATATCCAACAGGCAATAGATGGTTGAAGTTCCTTTGAGGCAGCCGAATTGGCTGAAATCGATGAGGTGCACAACATCCTCAATTAGCCATTCAACTACGAAATCCTCCAGGACTTTAGAGACGATTGCTGTTAGGGAGATAGGTCTTAAATCTTCCCTACCGGTTATGGGCGTAACCTTGGGTACCGGTGTGACATTAGAGTCTTTCCATGCAGTAGGGAAGGAGCCTGATGCAATAGAGGTGTTGAATATTCGCGTGATCGGCTCAGCGAGCTCAGCAGCATATTCTTTCCAAATACGAGTCGGAATCCCGTCAGGCCCAGGGGCCTTAAAGGCGCTGATGGCAAGTAGCTTTTTGTAGACCCTTTGTGTCTCGATCACGGGCGGTTGAGGGGATGGTAAGTAGCAGGGCAGTGCACTTGTATCAAGTGGCTTAATGTCAGATATTACAGATACAAAAAACTCATTAAGGCGTGATGCGAGAGTCGCGCCAGAGATAATTCTGCCTTCCTCGTCAGTATAACTGAGTTCGTTAGGGCTGCTAGCCTTCCCTGCAAGCTTATTCACCATACTCCACCATTTCCTCGGGTCAGTGCTCTTGAGGTTATTAACTTTGTTTTTATAGAACTCGCATTTCCGGCGGGTGATAACCTCTCTGACCTTATTTCTAAGGCGACGCCATTTCTCCTCCGGGCCATTTAGATAGGCGCGTTGGCGCTCTAATATGAGAGCCTTAATCTCAGGTGACATCCAAGGCTTGTCCATTGGATGAATCTTCACGTATTTGGACGGAAAGTAGATATCGCTGGCTGATGAAAGATCCTTAGTAAATGAGTCAGTGAGAGAGTCAACTGATGGTGAGTCACCGTCTACTTCTAAATCACTGAACCAACGGTGTGAACACGCCCACCTCCCAAAAGCGCTTATTGCCGACTGAGGAAAGCGACGCATCGGGATCCTTTTCTTTTCAACGCGCAGCGGGTTTAGTTAGTTCATTGAAAGCGGATTCCAGTGAACAGAGCCATGGTCCGAAGACCCTAATTGCGCGCTGACAATTGGTTCGCTATAGTATTCACTAAAATCCGTTAAAATAAGGTCTAGTATGCTATTGCCCCGAGTGGGTCTGATAACTACTTGTTTTAGGTTATGATTGGCTAACATGTCTGTGATGTCCTGGGTGTTAAAATCGCCTAATAACACTACACCACAGTCTGGATAAGAAGTCTTTACGGAGTCTAGTGTTTCTATGATGTACATTGTGCGATCTCGCTGCACTTGCGCAGAGGCCACAGGAAAATACACCACCCCACATATAATACCAGATAGTGGGCGTGGTAGACGATGAGGGCGTAACCATAGCCACAAACACTCGTGTTCTGGAGACTCCAAGTCAGATCTACGCTTGAAAGGTATCTCTGAAGACACGAACGCGCACACGCCACCCCCTATTCGGTTGTGGCGGTCACGTCTCGCGATGTTGTAACCTGGAATGGTAAGGATGTTATTATCGATGTAGTCATGCAGCCAAGTCTCCGTAATAATTGCAATATCCATGTGAAACGTTAAAAGCTGAGCAGTCAACTCGTCCAGTTTGTCCCTGACTGATCGAGCATTTGCCATGTAGAAACTTGGGAAGCTGTAATTGGGGCGTTTTTGAGAAGTAATCTTAGTTAAATTGATTACTTTCACTGCTCGTTGACGATTTACTGGTTTACTGGGTCCACGCACTGCGCTGCGAGGTGTGATCCTGACCGGAATCGATCGTGCGTCCTCTCCTATTGTTCGCGGAACAAAAGGACAGCTACGAGAATTAACATAATCACCAGTAAAGATGGAGACACAATTATTTAAATTTCTTGATCTTGAGTTGTAAATATTCCTGGATTGACAGGGTCTTGAAATCACAGGAATCGGCATGTGTTTTTGAGTGAAGGTATTCCGAAAGCGTAGAATGCCCAGGTCTTGGAGTCGGTGTTTTAATTCAGGACACAAAGAGACGCTATTAATAGAGGCAGCCAAATTACGCAAAGCCGAAGGAGAATACGCAATTGTTGGTCGGGTTCGGTCAGAAGTCCTTTGCTGGTCTTGAATTAAACAGGGTCCAGGTAGAGGGTGAACGTCACCACTTCTAATGATGTTTTCTAGTCCGACGGGCCGCAGGACAAACGCTGCTTCGGGCAGACATATCATAACAGGCCCATGTTTAGTAGTCTTCTGAACAGCGAACTTAACTCGATGTTTCCGGCGAAATTTAACCAGTTCCAGTTTGAGAGATGGTCCGACTGGCAGGTTAGTATCTTTAGCCGTCCTGTAGATCAAGCTGGTGAACCTAGGCTCCGCTAGATGGGCTAGAAGAATAAGAAATACGAAGAGCCTAATGACGGTGCGTGTGTCCGCCATAAGACCCCAGTCCCCAAATCACACTGAAATAAGAGAACAACCTTCGTTTTTCATAAAATTATGATTTACAATCCTTGAACTTGAAAGCAATCCGAAGATTCCTTAAAAATATCACTTACTACGAAGCGCTCCGAGTTTACAAGCGTTCAAAAGCTTTTTCTGTGATGGCGTGAGATTGAGGACAAAATCGATCGTTACATTTCGTATCGTGTGTTTTTTCTGTATGAAGCAATAAGAGGTGCCAGCGACAGACGAAATTACAGGTTAACACGAAAGTAAAATAACACCTAAACAAATAATTTTGGCTACTGATTTTCAGTGAATTTTTAAAGAACAATTTTCTTTCAAAGTTTCAAGACAATTTGAAGATTCAAAATAAATATCACGTACTAAAATGCGAAAGTTATACACCACAAAATTGATAAATAGGCCTGAAATGAAATTCTATCTTATTCCTGATTATACGTTGCCTAGCAGGTGACCAAAATCTACCCAGGCGGAAATCCAAAATGACGGTGGCAGTCTGGGCTTTGATATATCACTCAAAACTCGTTCCCTTTTGTCTCATTAGATAAAGAGGGAATCATTCATGTTTTCATTATGACAGTATTGCCTTGATTTTCCAATATTTACAATGACAGTAAATTTCACTTTTCACTCGCATTTACTTCCAACCTTTTCTTTTGAACCAGAAACAGAAATGATATACGTTTAAAACACATGACATCATCCACCCTTGTCAAATGTAATAGCATGATCATTTCAATTGTAATGCCTTCTTATCCCAATGTTACTTTGTTTCTATGCTACATAAGCGAACACTGAACTAATGCTCGTACTCTGAATATGTCAATCAACCACAAATTTGCCTAAAATAAGATAACATTAAACATATTCCAAAAACTCATGTAAGTCATCTGTCAATTCACGAGCTTGCTCACAGAGCACTTTGATCATTTTTATTATCACTATTATGAAATTACTACTGCAGTGAACCTATATATAAACAACCTTTAAATCTTGTTTTGAACGACCCGTACCTGAACATCTTTCTTTTCCACGTCAGATGGCACATCCCAATCAAGTGTTAAATTGTTTCCCGACACAAACTGTCTCAACCTGCCAACGGCACCAAAGTTTCGGGTTATTGTGGCCGTAACAATCGAGGCTTCCCCAACGCCAAACTTAGTCACTGCTTTTACAGAGAATGTGTATTTTCGGGAGTGCTCCAACTGTTTAAACACGCACGAAGTTGTAGCAACCGTTTTTGTACCATGCTTCGTAACACACGAGGGGCATGTCCAATTCGCCTGATAGTGCTTCACAAAACAAAACAAACAAAATAATTAATAAACGAATAACCCAGTGTCATTAAGAAAGAGACAGGAGATGGAAAAAAAGCTCTTATCTGTCAAAGAGGGAGCTGGACTAAGGTCAATTTGCTTCCCGTAAGACTGACCGGAGCCAAAGGTTGGGTCTACGTAATTAGTTCCTGTCCCTCCCTCAAAGCAAAGCATATCGATGGAGTGTAGTAATTTGGCTGCTAAAACAAGACTTTGTCAACAACGCAATTTATCATGAGGAAAAATACTCCTCATACCGAAAAGAGAAAACAAGGCAAAGTTAAGAAGAAAATCATAATTTCAAAGCAGCGAGGCTAATGTCATCAGAGATGTACATCACTTGACTTTTTCCCCAAACGATCGATATGAAAATTATGAAAAATGTTTCCCAAAAATCCCTTTTCCAAAATCACACCTGTTTTGGTACTATTGCATTTATCAGAGTTAAACTTGTCATGGACTGAAAAACTCGTCGGTGTAACTGGTACATATATCACCAAGATCGGGTTGTTCTAACAACGAGACTTTGTCTACAATAGCGAATGAAACAATTTACCACGAGGAAAAATACTCCTCATACCAAAAAGAGAAAACAAGGCAAAGTTAAGAAGAAAATCATCATTCAAAGCAACGAGGCTCATGTCATCAGAGATGTACATCACTTGATTTTTTTTTCCCTAAACAGTCGATATGAAAATTATGAAAAATGTTTCCCAAAAGTCCCTTTTCCAAAATCACACCTGTTTTGGTACTATTACATTTAACAGAGTTCAACTTGTCATGGACTGAATAAAACTCGTCAGTGTAACTGGTACACTTATCTCCCAGATCGGGTTGTTCTAACATGGAGTTAAGAACAGTAGCTTATTACCTTTAGAGCACTATTACTGATCGTTCTTGGTGCAGACCAGAACAGTTCAACAACGTCGTTTACGACTCGTATCCTCAATGGCCTAACAGATGCCGTGAATGGGTTAGTTTTTTTGGTGGTGCTTAAACCCATGCCAAGTCGGTTGCCGTGTTTGACTTTCACTTCAAAAGTGACGATGGTATCAAAAGGGAGGTATTTGAACTCATAAGTAGTTTGGTTGGTGGATCGAGTAGCAGTGTTAGTACCGGACTCCTCCTTGTACGTCCTCGTCACTTGGTATCCCTGGAAAACAAAACAAGACAAACTAAGGAAAAAAGAAAATCACTCATTATTCTATATAGCTACTTAGAAAAGCTGGGTGCTGTACTCAACAGTAATATATTACACTACAGTTCGGTTGACTCAATAATAAATTTGAGACACCAAAACGCTTCCTAGTTTTGATAACTATCTGATAGAAGTTCTCCCATCACAAAAGTGTTGATTGGCAATCTGTAATTTCAATGTTCATTCAGATGTGCTACACAGGCTAACAAAGGGTTGATGTTTAGTTTGGTAGGGCGAACAATATCGTAATACTCCCGACACCTTAGTCTGTTAAAATATAATTCCCTCCCTCTTTCTCGCTAAGTAGTGCAAAAGAGTGCTGGAATGTGCAAGATGGATCACAAGGATTGCAGAGGATGCTGGTAAAGATAAAGAAACTAGGAAAAAATAAAAAAAAACAAAAAAAAAAACACTTGCGCAGAGGAGTTACAGCATCTATAGATTAAAACTTCCCTACAGTTTTGACCACGAAAGTCATTTTTTTTTTAATCAACAGGGTTGCCTGGAAGTTTTACTAAAGTGAGAGGGACAGGTACTTACAGTAATTTTATTACCACCCACATTCACTGGTACCTCCCAAGTAAGAACCACACTACTGGAGTTGACAAGGCGAGCTTGAAGACTATGGACAGCGTCTGGTGAATTATAACGGTAAGTTTGTTAGATCACTATCAGTGTTACGTCAAAAAATTACATGTGTTTTTTGTGACGTTACAACTTATCCTCGATTTCATCCGCAGCTGTACCTTGTTTCGTAAAGTAACAAGCTACTTAGGAGGGTGGGGAGGGGTGGGGTTGGGTGGGGGTGAAGTTGTGTGACATGGCCGAAAGGAAAATGAAAACCGTATTCGACCTGCTGGGACTAAAAAATATTGGTTCAACAAGATAAAACACAAGGATGAGGAAAAAATAAAGTAAGAATGATCAAATTTGGCCAAGGATGGAAAGCTAAAAAAAGAAAGATGGTATATTAAAGACTTGGAACATTCAAGCAAAATTTATAACGATAGACAACCTCCGACGTCACATCTCTGGATATAAAAATATCAGCAATGTTAAAAACGCCTTACCAATGAGTAAAGGCGAGAAATCGGCACCCAATGTACTTATAATGAAAACAAAAAAGGAATGATGGATTATGAAAAGGTTAAATCGACTCTGTAGAGCTGTTAAGCGAACAATTACGCACCAGTTTTCGTTCGAGAGTTTGCTGCTTCACTGTGCTTTCCAAACAAGCCCACTGACACCTCAAACACGTAGACAATTTCCTGCTGCAAGTTGTTCACTACATATCTCTGAGTCGTTGTGGAGCCCACAGGCCGTGAACTGACTCCAGTGGTCACCCGTCCGTAGAAAATGTAGTATCTCTGTGGAGTGGAAAAAGTAAAAAGCATTATGAGAAATGAGACTTAAGACCAAAAAAAATGTCAATGTAAATTTTACTTATTTCTTTAGTTTTTGCAATAACTGGAGACATTTTCGCATGCTTATCTTCGGAAGAAATGGTCAAGACAGTTTTGGCTGAGTAAGAACATTTTTCTGCAGTTTTATTTCGTCCATGGCGATTATTTGTTTTGTTTTTGTTCTTGTTGTTTTTTTCATCTGTTACATTTTGGATCAATTTTAGTATCTGAGCAACTGCGCACCCTACCCCTCCCCTACCTAATAATAAGCCCCGACTTGTTATCAGTTGACTGTTATTGGGCTAAGGGAGGGGTAGGTGCGCAGTTGCTGAAATACCGACATTGACCTGTACTTTTGTTTGTTTAAGAACAAACATGGCCTAAATTTCATTTGGGAAGTAGTTTTTTGCGATTGTCTGCTCAAGCTCCAAAACATTAACCATTTCACTTCAAAGATCTCCATGGGATTCTCCTTACTGTCTGTTATACAACTCCTATGATACTAGAATGAAGAATTTGGTATTGAATCAACTAATAATCCCCTTGGGTTAGACCTCGTGTAAATGAATTGGCTCTTTAAGTTATGGGAGCAGACGTCAGGTAAGAGCAGGAATAATGATATCAGCTGCTTAACCCTTTAACTTCCAAGATCTCATTAGTAATTTTCCTTACAGTCTGCTGTACAATTCATATGATGTCAGTTTGGAGCATTTGGAATTGGATCAACCAATAATTCCCTGATTGATATTTTTCTTTATTCTCATGACTAGTCTGCTTGGTATTGTATTGATATTTTAAGGAGAAAGTCTGACTTGGTCACTCATGAGAGTTAGAAGTTTACAGTTTAGTTAGAGTTAGAGTTAGAGGTTAAGTCACTATTTCCAACTTACAGATGCAAATTTGACTTGTATGTTTCAGAGATAAAGATCACAGAAGACGCGAACATGAAGTTTAATCATAAGTGATGCATGAGTCCATCGCTCGTGTGCCGCTTTTTTTATTTCTTTGTAAGAATATTATATGATTAGACTAGAAGTAATCGGAGATTAGGGAAGTGCGTTCGGCATTTCAAAGGGGAAATATTGTTTTTTGCGATGCACGAGGCAGCATCCTTTGCGCAACGAAATTGTGACGTCATTCAAAATGGCGCTGAAAAGATGAACGGCCGGCCGATCGAACGAAAAAACACGGGTCAGCTTTCGCTTGCGTGCACAGGACACCTACGCGATCACAAGTAGCCCAGGAGATTAGGAAGCGTTCTTCCTTCGTCGAACGCAACTAAAAGTTCGTCCTAAGTGCAATAATGACCACGCCATGGTATAAGCGATGCAACAACTGAACAGAGAGATTACTAAGCTCCTATTTGGGATCCAAAAAAGTTATTGTAACTAACCACACCCGGACTCTGTCCCCGTGGTGGACTCCAAGTCAGAATAATGCTTGTGTCGTTGTTCGGAGTCGCCTTTACATCTGTTGGAGGGTTCCCTAATCAAGGAAAGGAAAGAAATATCATTATATGGTAAATATAAATCGGGCGTTCTGATTGGTTCTTACTTGGTGGGGATTTTGCCATACGGACCGTTTCCAAGATAACGGTCACAAGCCGTGAATTTTTGATCGCAGAAGCCAGCACGTTCAAAATACCTTCTCGCCTCGCTTGCTCGAGCCGTTGTTGGAAATATTGGCCCTCGGTCGTTCTTGTACGGACCTCTCTGTGATCAATCCAAGCTGCCACGACCTTGGGCCAATATTCCCCAGTGCAGCCCTCGTGCTCGGTTAGTAAAAAGGTTAATATTGATGTTGCCTGATTCTAGTCCTGAGCGTGACAAACTAGGAATTCTGCAGCTAGTTGACAACACAACGAAGGAACAGCTTCCCTTTTCTCAAACCTTTACCTCTTTGCATCGTAACATCAGTATGCGAATTTTCCACTCTGTTTTATACATTTGCTATGGAACTGACCAAGAGAATTTGTTTAACAATCAACAGCTTCTTTATATGGCGATCATTTCCTTAATTCTCATTACCTTAATGTGTGATTCAGCAGTGATGCCGTAAGGAGAAATTAGCCCCTCTCAGGGAGTTACATCCTAAACTTGACTAACATTTAATTTTTCCCTCACAGTACCACTACTGAATCAAACATCATGAGAATGGAGAAAATAATCAGCACCTAAAGAGCCTCTTGATTTCTGAACAAAGTATTCCTATCAGTAACATAGAAAATGCGCCGAGAACAGTACGGAGAATGTACCCTCTGTCGCTGGGGTGTTAAGGGTTCATCCTTCTGCTCCCTAGAGTCAATCCATTGTCAAGCAAAGGGATGAACATATGACACTTACTTATACAGCTACATGACATTGACCCGATAAAAAGGCAAATTCTCTTGACAAGTTCACGGGGAAATGAGGAGAAAGTAGAGGACGAACGCAAAACCATTCAGGACGCAAGCGAAGAGCGCGAGGCAAATGAGGTGAGGCTAGGAAGGAACATCCCTTGATTTTTGATTTGTCACCAGCCCTTCAGCGATCAGTCGGCGGAAGGCAAAAACAGAGGGCTATTATCATTACATCCTAGCCATTTAAATCGCAACCCACCCTCTTTTTGTCCAGCAAAGAGTTACAGCAACCATACCCGCCACCTCAAGCTTACCTCCATTAGTCGTTACTTCTACTGTCGCAGGAGGACCTTCACCAGCTTTATTGTAAGGTTTTATTACAAATGAATATGTGCTTTGCGAGAGCAGTGAATAAACAGTGTAATTATGTTGACTCGTCGTAACGAGGAGAATCGAGCCATCGGTGGTCAACTCATACACTTTATAACCCTAGAAAAATATAAACAGATAAATAAATGAAAAGGAAAAAACGCCGTCCATCTTCGCGTAATGAATAAGGCCTCTCAGACTTGGGCTCAATAAGACACTCTTCAGAGAGCCCCTTGGAAACGACTAATACCACACAGTGTTTTGCAGTAGCAAATGAGGGGATTAATTTTTCATACAAATATCCCAGGTCCGATTTGTTAACATCGAACCCTTCGTCAAGTTGCCCTGGCAATTACCAGTACCCATCAATAATCCAAGCAGAGTGAAGTGGGGAGGAATGTAGAAGAGTCACGTGTCTGGTTGTGGGGCGTGTGGTAAAGTCTCTGGAGCTGACTGGTGGGGTAAGGAGACTTTGTTAATCCAGAAGTCGTTGGTTCGATTCCTTTCAGAGACGCCGATTATTTTTTCTTCGTCCCACTCTCGCGGCATTTAATTGTGGCGGGATTGGTGAGAAAGAAGTACTGACTGAGAAGTAACATTTGGTCTCTGGTGACCAAACATCAAGAACTCATTTCCTTTATATCATTCATATGATAAATACCAGCACAGGATGTGTAGGATTTCCCCAGACGAGTGTCACTGCAGTGTCATTCAGAAATGTGTAATGCGGTTTCTTTACTGGTGCTGAAATACGATAGAAAAGAGTTGGTCTTGCATGCATACTACTGGCTCAAGGCTAAGGAAATAACGAATTACCAGCCGCCAATGGTCTTAGATAATGCATCCGATAGGTTTTGAAAGAAGCAAGAGTTTTTTTTCTCTCGCAAAGCAACGAAGTAAAGAAAAACCGATGCAATCGCAGATTACTTTCACCGCCCAGTAGAAATATTTTCTTATTGTTAATATTACCGACAATTTCATACAGAAATGCTTATTGAGCTGAACTGCCCAAAAAGGTCCGCCTAACCGAGAGCTGCTGTCAGCAATCTAACAGAATACAGGTTCGGATAGCTGGGTAACCTGTGGCAGGTTCTATGTCAATGGAGACAAGCAAAGGAGCGGGCAGGCGCAAAATGGCGGAAATGTTGCCGTTTTCCTTCTTAGCGTCGCCCATCCATCAACACTAGGGACTTTCAGAAAACCACGACGACGACGACGACGGCGACGAGAACGCAGCGAAACCAAAGATACAATACAATAGACAAAACAATACCTTAGCACGTGCATTTCTACTTCCTCTCGGCTAGAAAACCCCGCCAGCAACAACACGAACTCAGTATTATATTCACATATTACGCGGAGGGGAAGATGTCGCACCGTCAGAAACGGTAGACGCATCGAACTACTACTCAGTTTCATTGGGACAAAAAACGCAAATAGAGGGAAAAATGAAAGGTTAATGGCTTAACAAGAAGCCAAACATACCTGTCGGTTTTTGAACTACAGTTGGAATATACACAGGTTGCACCTTGGAATATTCACCATCACCATCACCACCCTTGTCTCCGGTGAAAGCTTTCACCTATGAAAAACAAAATTAAACGCACTTTTATTTATTTCAACTCTTTAACATTCAAGGTCTGGTGCCCAATTCTCTCATTTCCATTTCCATGCAATTCTTCGTGACAAATAATTTGGTGGTATATCAAAACATCACCGTTACGCTACTTTTCTCCGGATAAACGAATCATAGTGCGGACGAAAATACAATTTAACCATTTTCACGGAGGTTAAAATCCAGAAAACAGAGAGGATAATCCCAGTACTATAAACATACAAAGGAAACAATTGTTCTCTACTCATATTTAAATTCTCGGTATCGTTTGAAAATAAGTTGGTCTTTACCAGCCACTCACGGAACAGGTCTGTAATACATTTGTTGAGAATGCCTTATCGCTTAACCCTCTCAATCTCAAGATTTCACTGATAATTCTCCTTACAGTCTGCAATGATTCTTAAGGTGTTAGTTCGAAGAATTTGGCATTACATCAGCAATTCCCTAGTTATTAGTTTTCTTTAGTCTCATTACTTGTATGCTTGATATCATATTAACGTTGTGAGGAGAAACTCTGTCTTGGTCACTCGTGGGAGTTTAAAGGTAAAGAAAGAACTTACACCCATTTCCTCACCTTAATGCTATAATGAACTCCCTGTGTAAGATTAAGGGAAAGCGAATAGACATTGCCAGTTTCTTTGGTATGGAAATCAGCTTCACTGGTCATTTTGTATGCAACCTGTAAAAAAAAATGAATAACAGTCAACCAATCCGTCAATCAATTAATTTATCTATAGTCAATCTATCGATCAATCGATTAATTAATCAGTCAATTAATCAATCAATCAGTCAATCAATCAGTCAATCAATCAATCAGTCAATCAATGAATCAATCAATCAATCAGTCAATCAATCAATCAGTCAATCAATGAATCAATCAATCAATCAATCAATCAATTGATCAATCATCAATCTATCAATTAATAAATCAATCACTCTGTCAATCAATCTATCTATAATTAATTGATCAATAATCAATCTATAAAATCAATCAATCCGTCAATCGATCGATCGGTCAATTTATCCATCAATTAATCCATCACTCAAAGAATTTATCAATCAATTAATCATTGAATAAATATATCTATCTATTTAAAAAACATAATTTGTCAATTTGAACATCAAAATGTTTAATTCCTCAATGAACACACGATTCCTTTTACGATTGTTTTACCTCATAGTTCGTAATAAGTTGACAGTAAGTAGTTGGAGGATCCCAAAAAACTAGTAACGAATCGTCAGGTGCCAACAAAAGTCGCACATGCTGTGGTTTACTGGTTCCTAGAAAAAAACAAGCCATGACAGCCGTCAATTGTGCATCGAATGAAGTTGACACAGCCAACCTCATCCAAGCAGTTTGCACAAATTGCTGATCTCATTCTTGATTACTTCCACGCAAAGTCACACACCACACCAGTGAACAGACCCCGGACCTTTCTACTGCAGTTGCATGAAGGGTCTTAGGTTCACTCCACCCCCCTCCCCCACCCTGCCTTCCGCCTCACCACTTATCTCACTGGGAGAGCCGCTCTATTCAGACAGTATTGATTAGTTGGTATCAGTTAGTTGAATGTATCCACATTACTTAAAGCAGCTGAGCAACCATGAAGCGATCACACACTTCACGAGCACTAATACCACTCACTAATAGATTTAGTTGTCGTTTTCACGGTCGAAGAGTATGGCCCTGGTTGAGCTCCGCTCACAAGGAGCTGAACCTTGAATTCATATTCTGAACACGGCTGTAGAAATCTGATGACATAATAGTTGATGTTTGGGGATTCCTCTTGCTGCCAGCTCCCTGACACGGGCACAGAGTGTAGTCTGACAGCTCTAATAGGGAAAACATCCACAAAGGAAGAGGTAAGTTTTAAGTCTGGCAAAAGATACACGTTTTCCTCTGCGACACATTACAAGTTTTACCAACAGCTCCCAAAAGGAACTGGTAGCTGGCCAAAATCGCAGGCTAGTCTGCATCTGAAACTGCCTACTTTCACTTCAGTGTACTAGTTTTCAGTTTCAAATTCTGATGAAAAATTGTAAATACCGTCAAAGAAATTTGCACCGCAGCCCATTGCCCGTTACAATGAAATTGAATGTATAATTTACTAGTCACAGCTTTAGATAGTAGAATAAACTCCATGTTCAAAATTTGCACATAGGTTTGTGCGAACGTCGCGGAACGCCTGGGACATTTAAACTGAATAGTTCCCAATCTTATGTGCAATCCTCTGGCTGCCTACTATGTCTTGTATGTCTTCTAGTTTCAAACTAGTTGGCAGCCCTGTGCAGCATAACATTAAAATAATTTACTTCTTGTTCACTTACCGGTAAGAGACCCTGTACCCAGTAAAAGTCATTCCAGGGGGCTGGTAAGAAATTGGGCGCCACGTTATATGGACACTTGTTGCAGAGAGAGTACTTACTTGAACGCCTTTAACTTGCAAATTGGTACCTAACGAAAAACATAAAAACCCAGACACAAGGTTACTGACTTGGTAAAAACTTTTTTTTTTTCGATGTCTATTTGATTGGTCTGCTAGCAGTCCACCGTGAAGTACGAAAATTCCAGGGGGATGGCAATGGGATGTTAGGGCTTCTTATTTGGTTTTGTCATCGATTCAGCCCTTTTGATCAGTAAGGTTCAATAAAGATAGATTGTGCTGTGACTCAACGAGTAGGCATATTACATTTGTCTCTTTATCGATGTTCCGCTACTTCATCATAAAAGCGCAGATATAAGTTCCCAGGTGATATCTTGAACCAAAAAAGCACATCGCACTAAATACGATATAAACAAGAAAATAAAGGAGAGAAAAAACGCTAATCCGAAAAATGATACTCTCGCCAAGTTTTCAGCAAACCATTTAAAGGTCAGTTGGCAAAGCATTCAATAAAAAATTCAGTAATCAAATGTTGCAACAATTTTTCTACGACTCTCTTGACTTGTAGAGAAAATCCGTTTTCGATAATTATTTGCAAAAACCATGAACGATAAAAACATTTTCTAGTTGTTTTATTGTTTCTTTTTCTTCAAACTGATCATTATCTTTTTCCTTGATTATTGTTTGTTTGGTTGCTTGCTAAATTGCTATTTTGCTTTTGATTTGTTTTGTTTTAGTTCTTTTTCATTCTTATCGCCTGCCAAAACTTTCGACCTCTAGATTACACAAAGACGATACGACAACAAGTCAGAAATTATAATGGGTACTCACTGCAGTTCCTCTCATCACTACCATCGAGGCAATCTGGGATGTGATCACACCTCCGTGAAACAGGTAAACACTGGGTTTTGTCGCACCAGAAGCCTGAGCAAGTTCCTAGAGAATATCCCAAAAAAAAAAAACAAAAAAAAAAAGGCGAGGGTCAATTCTTTACACTGGCATACCTTAGTTTTCACATATGCGTGCGTAGCGAAACTCCATATTTAATAAAATTCTTTCACTAATAGATATGACTACGATGGTTTGGTACACTTCACGATAGTAATGAATTAAATCTGTGCGTCACATACTCGTATGTGAATCCAAAATAACAGCATAGTGACACATTTATTAACGCAGCGCCAATTTATTTGGAAAGCTCAAGATGGAGAACAATCGCTAGCATCACCCTGCCCAAAATCCATATTCGCGATAGGACCACAGAAGTTTCGGTGAGTGGTCTTCAAGGATGAAATTATGGTGTTAAAAAGATTTTTAAAACCCCTGCAGTAAGACGGTCTGCAGAAATATTTGAAAGCTTAACTTTTCTACTTTCTACGTCTTAACCTAGGGAGAATTTGGCCAATAACTTCATTCTCTGCTCAACTATTTTCCAGCGTAAGTTGTAAACGAGTCTCACTTAAGGTCTCCCCACGACGAAACAATCCTCGAATAAAAAATCAGGCTCTGTTTAATCAAACTAAAACTTTTCATTCCCCTATCATCACCCACCCCACCCAAAGGGACCTTCTGGTGGAAACACAAATGACCATGCCACATTTCAGCACCAATTCATTACAACATATTGAGGGAGACAAAATGTGTTGTATCCTTCTTCTTACCACAGCCGGCCTCATCTGAACCATCACCACACTGATCCCTTCCATCACACACAAAAGAGCGGGGAAGACAACCGCCATTAGTACATTGATACTGGTCACTTGAGCACGTGATGGGTACTCTGGTAGTTTCTTTGAGTAAAGTAATGAGAACAATTTCAGTTAGTGAGTGGGTATGTTAGGGTACGTTTCACCAACTAAAAAAAAACTTTTTTCGAACAGGACATTGAACAAACAGGGCAATTTGAGGAGATCTTCAAATGGCAAAAGAAATTCGTCCGAGAACTTTATGCAATGACAAAAATGGTAATATGTTGGCTACCTCAAAAGGAAATATCATTGAACGCATTTGATAGGATGCTTGTTGTAGACTGAAAAAAGTGAAGGGATACAAAAATTTATCTTACAAGAAAAGATAACTGAGAGAAAAGAAAGAGCAACATTTAAGAAACATATGGGAAAGGAACAAAAATCCAACAAAAAGCTGAAGAACCAGCACTGAGGAGACAAGTTATCCGTAGTGTGATTAAATATACGACGTCCAATAAGATGGTAAATTCAGATTTCCGGAGAACAAACTCTTCAGGAAAAGAAAAACTACTAAATTAACGTATGACGAAAAAATTTTAAATCATACTTGGACAATTCTCTGGCCTTTCATCCCAACTCTGTGGACAATTAGGTTGTCCATCACACAACCACTCCGTTTTAATGCAGATTACAAACTGTGTTTGTCCGCAATGAAGCCAGCCATTTGGACAGGGTGCCGGGGCAGTGGAGGGCGCCACTGTTGTTACGTGAGCAGCTAGAATATGGCGAAAGAATAAAATTTTGAGCACTGGCAGTTATGAATAAATATTTTCTTTCGCATGAACATTGGGATTGATGTGTAATTTCAATTCATGATAAATGAAAATGTTCCGAGTGCATTAACTGGTAATTTCCGAAAGCAAAGATCTTGAGGAACACAGTGAAAGAGCGCTATGAGGCGGTGATCTTCATGCTTTTAAACTGTCCTCTTGAGTTTCAAGTTGATTGGGTAACTAAGTCGCCAGTTATAGTTACTTCAAGGATTCGAGTGAAAAGAATTCACGAAGAAGTTCTACAACACTTTAAGACTAAGATGAAAGCTGGATGATCTGGAAACTGATTATGAGTGAGCAGGGAGAACAACTTTAAACCTATTTCGCTATGCAAACCATTGATTTTCTACACAACAATGTGGGTTCACTTTAGAAAGAGAGGAAGTTCTACTCACAGCATCCTCTTTCATCACTGTTATCCCCACAGTCATCTCGCCCATTGCACTTGTATCCATTGTTAATACATTGGCCACTATCACAAGTGAATTCCCAGAAATGGCAGGGTCTATGAGGTGATGTTGTCGTATTTACAGAAGGCCTTCGAGTTGTACCTACCAATAGAGAAGATTGAGATGTTATTAAAAAGCCTATCAGCATGTAGCATTCCGCAGAGTTTGGACATAACCCTTCCCTAGCAAACAACACAATCATACGGGGATGCAAAATATTTCTTCAAGCATTATTTTGTGGTCGAAGGGATGCGATAAATTTTAAACTATAGCTCCTGTTTGTTCGACTTACAGTCCAACCTGTATTACGCGGCACCGTATAAAGCGGTTTCCCCTAATTAATGTCAATTTCACTTCTATTAAGCGGTCGTGGTCGCCCAACGGCCTGTTTTTATTGTCCTCCACCTAAGTCTAACGGTCACCGACAGCACAACCACTCAAAACTAAGAATAATCTCTCAGGTAATCGTAAATCGATGCTCCTCTCCCCTTATCAAAGTAACTGGTACTTTCGAGCGAGATTCTGTACATGAAATGGTCAACCATGCCATAAAGTGGCGTCGTTATCGTTGTTTATAATACCCCTCATCTGTGGAACCTGTATTAAGGAGTCACCCCGCCCATTCCCGCTCAATGCAGGTTTGACTGTATTAACTTATTTCCTCCAATTTTTTCCAGAACCAAGCACACACAGTGTGGTTGCATACGAAAGGGTTGGCTGTAAAGTAACATGTCAAGCCACGGGACCTTTAATAGCGCTATTTTGCTTTAGTTTCCGTGTGTGATCTCCTATCCAAATACATACCACAGTACCACTCATCTGAATTATCTCCACAATCATTGACACCATCACAGACATCCCACTGGAAAATACAGTGTCTATTGTTGCACTGGTATTCCCAACTGCTGCAGTTCGTAGATGGGGTCCAGGGTATTGTAGAAACGGGTGGACGAGTTGTATCTACAAAAAAAGATTAGAAGATACGAGAAACGAGCTGACAAATTGATCCTCGGCAAAAATTGTGGATAAGCCACAGGCAGTATTAGCTATCTCTTTTCCTATTTACTTAATTTAATTACTTCTTACTTTTGGGAGGGAGAGCTTTGGGCGAGAAGAGATAAGAACGAGAAGAGCTAAGAACTAGAGAGAGTAAAATTGAAACCAAAAAAGCCTAGAACGAAATGATTTTGGATCGAGGAGAGACTGGTACGAGAGACTGGGATCTCAAGAGAGCCAAAGAGAACTCAGGATGAACAAAATCGCGGGCGACCAAGTCGAGATGGGTTTTAGTTTTGCATCTGATTAGTTGAGCGAATGGCACGAGCTTTCTGGAACAATCAACAAGCGAAATAAGGTAAAACCAATTGAATACCGGATTGCTTTAGATAATCAATCAAAAATTACTCTACAGCGAACTTACAGGTACAGCCTTGTTCATCAGAACCATTCCCGCAGTCATTTTCCCCATCACATTTCCATGAACGAGGGATGCAACGTCCATTTGTACAACTGAACTGCGTTGAGGAGCATGTGCGTGCTGTGGAATGAATAGAAAAAGGAAGACTTCTGTAACGGATACTTCAAAAGAGTAATTCACAAAAGTAACTGTTATAGAAAAATAATTTCCCCAAATTTCTTCGACTGTAAAGTACAATACCTTTTTTTTCCCAGACTCATCCAACCTCACTGCCCGAAATGCGGAAACATTATGCATAAACGACTGAATCGCATAGCTGCCGCAGTGATTAGCAGCAATACTTCTCTTCGAGAGGATGTCATTGCCAGTTACCTACGCCAACCCTCACCCTGCTTCCAACCCCGCCCGCCCGCGGTTACCATCAAGCCACTAGGCACCCTTGCCAGCCGAACGATGAAAGATTATTTAATAACGATTCAACATGACGAAACAAACAGAAGAGAATTAGATAAGGTGAAGAAGTGAAGGAATAAATTGTACGGCAAATGAAGGGAACAATGCTTGAAATCTAGTTGACATACCGCTGCAGCTGCTTGGCTCGTCGGATCCGTCTCCACAGTCTTGATCGCCATCACATTTCCAGCTGCTCGGAATACATCGGCCATTGTTGCAAGCGAACTGGGATGAATGGCAGGATGCGGGTCCTACTGTTGTGACTGGTGCTGAAAACAATCACATGGATGTATATTAACAAAAAATACAAGCATGATTCACCGCCAATCATGTCCATGTTGCAGTACCTTGCATACTTCTCAAGGTCAAATATTTTAATTTGTTTGTTTCTTTTTGGGGAAAGAGAGAGGAGGAGAGGGAAGGGAGAGGGGAGGGAGGGTAGGGAAGGGGATGAGAGGTGAGGGAGGGGAGGGAGGGGAAGGGGTGAGAGGGGAGGGAGGGGAGGGAGAGGGAGGGGTACCCTCCTTTTTTGTATTGTAGATTGTAACTGACTCTTAAATTGGTTTACTTGAACAGAGCCATATTGTATTTACTGTGGAGTACCATGGCGGCTTCGGTCAAAATTCTGGTTCGTTCGCCCAAGTAACAAATCACCAGTGAGGTTCTGAAGCGTATGCAATGAACATGGTAAATGAGCACTAAGTCAAATACCGTTGTGAAAGGTGATTTATCGAAGGATGTTGAAGGTGATCGTAAGTATACATAGTTTTGCCTCGTGTTTCTTTGTGATCGCAGATGACAACGTGCAGTAGGCATCAAAGAAAGATGCTTTTTAGTCTTATCACGACCGGGGAACAGAATTTTGAGAACTCAAGGGGAATCGAACCTTAGACATACAGATTCCGTGCTCTGATGACCTCAGTGTCATTAAGCTTCATAGAACTCTAAGGTAAGCTAGGCTTACTATTAGAAGGTAACGTTACGGCATCCCAAGCTATGCGTGGACCCATTACAAAGTTATGTCTGTAATGTTTGCTGGTAACTAAGGTAAATAATATCTCTTTCGGAAAAAAAATTCACCACGCATTTCTACCTGGCGTACATCCCCGTTCATCAGAGCCATCACGGCAGTCGTCGTCAAAATCACAACGCCAACGGTTTGGAATGCAGCGTTTGTTGTCACATGTAAATTTATCTGGTCCACAGGAAGGATACGCTGGATAAAGGAGAGATAAAACACGTAGAAATTACTTACATTATACCAGGCACAATCATACTAGTCATAATATATTGCGAGGTGTAGTTACTGTTACAATGATCATTACGTCCTTAAGCTTGCTAACCCATTACACCCAAAACTTATTTGGCATATTCTCCATACTGCTCTCAGTACATTTTTAGGGCGCTGACAAGGAGAACTTGTTTAACAATCAAGAGCTTCTTTAGTAAGTGATCACTTCCCTTATTCTCGTGTCCTTAATGTCTGACTCATGGGGTGATATTGAAAGGAAAAATAAGATGCTAATCACTCTCAGGGGTGAATGACAGCCAAGCCGCGGTTTGGTTCCTTTTTTTGCAATACGTGGCATCACGATGAAATTAGAAGATCCTCGCAGCTAAGAACACTACTGAAACTAGTAGTTGTAAATAGGACCTGAAAAAAATTCAGGCCCGTACGGGATTTGAACCCATGACCTCTGCGATACCGGTGCAGCGCTCTACCAATTGAGCTAACAAGCCAACTGGGAGCTGGTCAATGAATTGGGTACAAATAAACATCCAAGTGACATCACCTTCCACGTGGCATCACCTTCCACTCAAAACTCTTCAACCTCCAAGAGTGACTAGCATCTAATTTTTCCCTACAGTATTATCCTAATGATCACCAACTAAAGAAGCTCTGTAACCGTTTAAGACAAATTCTCCTTGTGGACAGCATAGGAAATGTATAAATGAAAGTAAGGAGAATATCCATACTGATGCCATGGTGTCAAGCCTTCGGTTCATTCTCATCGCTCTTTTGATTTTCCCTTTCTCGCTAACCTAACATTCCGTGAGTTTCCCTTCACAGTGAGGACTATTCCAACAGGACTGATATTCGCTCCCAGTTTTCTCACTTTCGCCATTTGCCAGTCCTAATACACTACAATCTCCAAATGTACAGAAGTCTTTTTACTGACAACCAATTTCTTTCAGAATTGGATAAAGGTGTCTGCTTTAAAACTTCATAGAAACGAATAAATCTGAACACAAAAAGTAAGTCTTGGGTGGTTTCTCTCGTAAGACAAAGCAAGGCTAGAGTGAACTGGATAAGCGCTATGCAAGCACTGACGGCTATTATTATCATTATTATTACTATTATTACTATTATTATTGCTATTATTATTACTACTATTATTATTATTATTACTACTATTATTATTATTATCATTATTATTATTATTATTATTATTATTATTATTACGGCAATGGAAAAAGTTGCCAGCGTAAACATTTCATTTTATAACTTAAAATTTCAGGCCAGCCTTATGGCAGTTTTTCTCATCAGACATATCAAGGCAAATTTCAAAGCAATTGCGTATAGTAAAAGATAGAGTTCCCAGCATAAAATTATTTTTCAAAAAAGGGTCATTCTCACCGCAGTTTCTCTCATCAGACATATCATGACAATCATCATCGTGGTCACACTTCCAGGACGCCGAGATACAACGGCCATTGTCACATGTGAACTGTGTCGAGCTGCAGGTGTCGTACGCTGTAAAACAAAATTTGTATGCTTTTATTAGCTTATCTAACCACTTAACATCCAAAGAAAATAATCAAATAGCAATCAATATGAATTTATTATTACTTGAAAAGACGAAGTCTTCACTCATGGAAAACATCAATTTTAATAAGCCAAGGGGGGAATAATACTGGAATTGAAGCACGAGTCCGATGGCATCTTTTACACAATTCAATATTTTTTGTAATCCACCTGTCGGGATTTAACTTTTCAGAAGCGTTTCTATCAATCGCTCTCAGCACTCATGTAAACGTTTAAATTCCTACTGAACATGACACCGTGAATCTAGAAGCATCACCTAATGGCAGGCTACATAACTGTGGTATCAGTGAGCAAAGGTGCAAGGCCTGCCTTCACAGGGGGGAGGGGGGGCAGAATGTACTTGTAACAAGAGCTGGCTGATGATTAACATTAACAAATGCCAGCTATTTAGGTATTGTTAAGCAATATTTTAGGTTTAGGATTTCCTTGACTTTAAACTCAAAGTGCAAACTATGAATCCTCAATGGTACCTTAAGTGATGAATGGGGAATAAAAACCCTTAAACTCCGAAGATCTCAACATCAATTCTCCTTACTGTCTAACAAATTTCTCACAAATCTACCGCTAAGAATTCGGAGTGCAATCAAACTGTATCTTCAAGTGGGTATTTTTCTTTCTTCAAATTCACTAACAGATCCTATGCTGGCGTGTTTCTGTTCAGTGACAGATCACAGATGACGTCAAAATGTGGTAAGAACAAAGAGTTGGCACAGGACGCCCAGTCGAGTGAGTCACTGATGTTCTTCCCAAATTTTGACGTGTTCTATGATCTTTTACTAGACAGACGCACGGCAACATACAGATCTACTTGTTTCAAATGATAAAAGGGCAAAATGTGGTTGATGGTGAATTCAGCTACGCGTCTGTCCACAGTTAACCCTTTAACCCCTATGAGTGACTAGCATCTAATTTCTCCTTACAATATCACCCTTTAATCAAACATTAAGGAAATGATCACCAACTAATGCAGCTCTTGATTATTAAACAAATTCTCTTCGTCAGCACCTTGGGAAATGTATGGTGAATAGTATGGAGAATGTGGATACTGATGTTAGGGGGTAAAGGGTTAAGAACCAATCAAAATACGTGTATAATTGAGCTTATCATGCAAATTCTCAAAGTAACTAAGCGTGTTACATACGGCAATTTTGTTCATCAGAATTGTCTCCGCAATCATTGTCATGGTCACACTTCCAGTGGGATGGGATGCATCTGCTGTTGGTACACTTGAATTCATTCGGATCACAAGTGCCAGCTACAAAAGTTACAAAGAATTGATACAACAACATGTAATCGATTGATAATAGATTATCGATCCTCGAAGTTTTCGAAAATCGTAAATCAAGTTTTACGTTTCGAAGATCGAGTTCCCAGGGATTTACATTTGACTATTATTGGGTATTTCTAGGTACAACTAATACGATATTTTTAATAAGAGTGCTTCGATCCAGTTAACTTACAGGTTGACCCAATGTACCTTCATGATACTCCTAAACACAGCTTTTAACGGAGGCAAGACTGGGAGCCTGACTAAATCTTCCCTACGAAATAACGTCGTCACAGTAATGGCAAAGTACTCACTTCTTGTGGTACACTCTCCGTTACTGTCCATGTATTCACCGGTTTGGCATTCACACGTCACAATTCCAGACACAGATGTCACAGTTCTCATGTTATCGGGACATGCACAAGCATAGCTGTTTGGTACTGCTAAGCACAGGTGAGTACAGAGTTTGAGCTGAGAGCAAGAGTTGTTACCTGACGATTTAAAACCAAATATTCAGTGTCAGCTTTCACTCCAGAGAGAGGAACTCTATGGATCAATATCAGTATCTAATCATCTACACACCTACCCCTTCCCTAAAAATTAACTCCAACTTGTTATTGGTTGATTGTTGTTGGGTTAGGGGAGGGGTATGTTTGCAGTTCCCCCCATAGTGATTACATTGATTCAATTCTATCGCCAGAAATTTTTTCGGTAAAAACATAAATACAGCAGTTTCTCGAGGCTTGAGCACTTGCTAAAGTAAGAGGACTGTAGTAACTTTAGGACCAGCTACGTCATGGTTTGACCAGAAATTACCCAATTCGTTGAAATAAAACTTCACAGGTGTAACAAATGATAATAATTATTAAGAATGATCCTTTAGGTCGAATTTTGTTCACATAAATGGGAATGGAGCATTAAGTGTGGGGATATTTTGTAGAGAATTTTGTAAGCGCCATTTCATGATTACAAAGGAAACCGTTACATCATACGATCCAAAATGGGGTCTACCAGGAAATTTATACATCGACATTACTTGAATTCTTTACCCGCTTTTAAACATTTCAGTTGTTTCCCATATGTTCTAATAAGTGGTCATAATACAAGACGTTTTATCAGATGAAATTAAGGGATCCTTAATTACAACCTATTTACAACTAATCGTTTCAGTAGTGTTCTTAGCCGCGAGGATCCCTTAATTTCATCTTTCCACCGCAGTGCAAATATGTGAATTTTCATATATCTAAAATCTTTACGTTTTATCAGTTTAACCCTTTCACCCCCAAAAGTAGTTAAAATGTTACTCCTCCTCATAATATCCATACATTATCCATCAAATAGGTAATGAGAATACTCAAACTTATCAGATAGAAATTATCTTGATCTAACACCAAATTCTCAAAACCAATTTACAAGGAAAGGTAGAGCAGCTAGAGGGGAGAATTAACAACCAGATCTTGGGAGTTGACCGGTTAACTGCACTTTAACTCGTTCCATATCTGAACGCTTCCTTTCAAATCAACAAACGACGAGCCTTACTAACCTATCTGGGCATCTTCGTGGAAAACTTTCACGTCCATAAGACCACGCACACCCGACTTGATAGTCTGCCGAGCACCACCGTCTCGTTTGTTCGCCTTTTTAATCGACTGCGTTGACCAGTCATCCCAGTAGATTGAATCTTTGAACACAGATATCGAGTACGGATGGGGAAGTCCCCTGCTGGCTATTACCTAAGAAACACGGAAATGTTTATGGTCTTTCAGTTTATCTTTATATACAAAATAATACGTACGCTATGACTAAAGGGGGATCGGACAGGGAAAAACATAACTCAAGGTCTCGTGACCGATAGCTAAATATTTTCCGTCCAGCCCGAACTTACTCAGTCAATAAGCGTTTTATCATATGACCATCGTCCGTTCTTTTTCTTACTTTTTCCTCTCAGCCCGCAGCTTGTGGGGCCTTATGATTCACATAATCGTGTGTGGATCTCAAACAAGGATTCTCGACGAAATGTTTTTCAAAGAGAGGGCTGGAGGCGTCGTTACTTTCAGTCTCTCTAGTCATGCGTGGAAAATAGTAAAATTAATTTTGAATTAATCCTGGCCTCCCTCCGAAAAGTGAACGCGACAAAAAAGAAAAAAGTCAGCAACACGGGATATTGTGTGTGGTATCCCATCTTCGTATCAACCCCAGCTAAATAGGGCTTAATTTCAATGAGGAGCAAAACCACGTTGATAATTACCATATCTGAGTAAGACGACACTCAAGCGAATTTTAACGTGGTCAGACAAAGGCGTCCCACGGAATGAAAGTGCACGTGGTGAACGGGTTATATAAGAATGCAAACTAATTAATTTCAAAATAACCTGGTGGAAAGTTGAGGGTGGAACTGAGGTAATTCCGTTTTGCGAACTGAGTAAATAAAGTAAATTGGCCACCGTATAGAGTTTTAAAAGCTCACGTTTTGCGCGTTAACCTTCGTCAGAGCGAAAGAGGAAAGGCTGGCGCTTGAAAAGTCCGCCCAAAAAACTCTCTCAGTAGCCGACTTATATTATCAACTCTCACCAACCAAATTATCTTGTAATCCCGCCCCGACGCCGCCTCACAGTTTCTTTAACACTCCCTTTGTTCTTGTGTAGAACTAAGAGACAAGTAACATGCGATAAACACAATTTACCTGTCTGTAACTTCCATCCAAGTTGCTCCTCTCAATTCTATCCTTACCCGCATCAGTCCAGTATAACTTTCGCGCAACGAAATCAATAGCTATTCCGTTTGGCCACTGAAGGTCAGATGATACAATTGCAGCGCGACCCGCCCCCGTCATATAAGACCTTTCTATTTTCGCATGGGTTCCCCAGTCTGTCCAGTACATGTACCCAGCCACAGGATCCAAGACTATGGCCCTTGGACGGTCGAGATTGCTGATAATGACTTTACGGAAACGCCCATCTGCTCTGGAAACTTCAAGCTTCTTTCCAACAGCATCTATCCAATAGATGTTGTCTGCTAGCCAATCTAATGCAAGTCCTTCCACCTGCTGAATTCCACCATGCAGTGTTTCAATTATTCCTGTCAACAGATAAAAGTAAATATAACTCCAGGATGTCACTTCCAAAGTGGATCACAACGTTTCGACTACACTGTACCGGTCTTCTCCAGGCATAACGTCGAAGGCAACACCGGATGTGACTACATCGGGAGAAAAACGATAAATAATAATAATAATAATAATAATCATAATAATCATAATAATAATAATAATAATAATAATAATAATAATAGTGCTCGGGGGCGTATCAAGAAAGACACTAAATAGTATTAAAGAACTTGTAGGTGTCAGGCAAGATAAGACCTTACTGGATATGCAAAAGGCAGTCATCTCAAGTACCCTTAACATTGCACGGAGTTTCAAAGTTCTCACTGCGCAGGACCTATGAACTGGCCAAACTTTAACCCATAACTTTTTGGGTTTCTAATATCATTTGAGAATTTCTTTATTTTACGAATTATTTTAGGCTATGGTAATGACAAGCTACGCGATTGCGCCTTGTCAATATCTTATTTAAGGAGGCATCCTTACGTTTTACTTCCATGATAATAATAATAATAATAATAATAATAATAATAATAATAACAACAACAACAACAACAACAACAATAATAATGGGATTCAGCAATGGAAATTCCACAAGGAGGTTCTTGTCCACTGTTTCCAGGTCGAATTAGAATTTGGAATCGTTAGTTTTTGTGGAGGGTGAAAAACCGGAGAACTCGGAGAAAAACCCTCGGAGCAAGGACGAGAACGAACAACGAACTCAGCCCACATATGACGCCAGGTCCAGGAATCAAACCTGGGCCAAAGTTCTGGGAGTCGAGCGCTCTCGCAACTGCGTCGTCCCCATTCCAGTTTTGCACAATTTTGTTTCAACCTACCAGAGCCATTGAGAAAAGAACGCTTTATGGTGTCCAGGGTGATGTCGGCCCAATAGATGCAGTTCTGTGCGTAATCATAGTCCAACGCGATGACATTTTGCAACCCACTTCCAAGTGGAATAGTTGTTTCTCTATTGTCGCCGAGTGAGATTCTCCGGATGAACCTTCGTCCAGCGTAAAGTAAGAACTGCGGCTGAGCTGTTGAGTACACACAGAAAGAAAATGATACTAATCATTAACGAATAACAAAATACCGCATAAGGCAAAACATCAACGTGACATTAAACACCAAGTGGTAGAAGAAAATGAACTGGTACTCCCCGAGTACAAGCAAAATACACCAGGATCCAATATTGAACCCTTCGCCGGTCACCAAAGCAATAAAAGTGAACGCTCGAGCTTGCGACATTTTGACTTGTAAACCATTCACACCAAACTAGCCCGCAGGGCAGGCGTCATTTTGGCGAGCGACTGCATAGTATTCTCTTGGTCAAAATTATCGCTGCCTTCGTTGGTTATTGCTTTCGAATAACTGTTGGCTCCTAAAGGAGCTAAAGTGCGTCTTTAGTGTGGCTAGGAATTGCAAGTTGATCGAACCTTGTTACGATTTCGCGGTGAAAACTGCACGATGTTCGGAGATATCAAAATTTCGACAGGAAATAAAAACGTTTTATTGTAGGGAAACAAGTCCAAAGATTTGGAGACAAAGTGGGCAAGGTGGGGGCGAACATCCGGTTGTAAATAAAGATTTCCTTACGTCCTATTCTGCAAGAGACCATGACAGCAGAAAAATGATCTTCCATTCCTCCTGAACAGGTATCTCCAGCAACCTTCCGATAACTGGAACACAAATACAAAAATAGCGTAAGTTGAAAAAGTACCATTTATTTGTGGTCTGTATAAGTAATCAAAAACTATTTGTCAAGACACGATGCTGATGCTTTGAATGCTTAAGATGGTTATTAGCTAAATAACATATGCACAATTCAGTAAATGGCATGTACAGCTGAGAGTAACAATCGATCAAGTACATGTACGTGTTAGACGATCACCAGGTTAAGAGAAGCCCTGAAAACAACTGTTGACAGTGACATGTACCAGCGTTTAACCCTTTAGAGTTCCTGGCATCTAATTTCTCCCAACAATATAACCGCTGACCCTTACATTAAGGTCACAAGAATGAAGGAAATGGTCACCAACGAAAGAAGCTCTTGATCGTTAAACAAATTCTCCTTGTCAGCACCTTAGGAAATGTTTGGAGAATATGCATACCGATGTTAGGGTGTGAAGAGTTAAATCAACTCGTAGGTAAGTCATCATCAGAACTGACGCTTCACACGGATAATTAATTCCTTCCGCACTTCAAAAGTGTTGATGACTACTCGTTCTTCAGCGTTCATTACAAATGTTTATCTAATGTACATTCGAGCGCATTTGAATGAGTGTCGGAAAACCAAAACTTTCAGAAAACAAAAGCAATCACGACAGCCAATCAGAATAAAGAAAAATGTCACGAGGAGCAACGGAGAACTCATAGTGAAAACAAGCCGCTTGACAAACCGCTTGAAGCGCGGGTAAACGCAAGTGACCAAGTCCTGATTAGTTTCAATCTGATTGGTCTAGAAAGTGGCGTGAGCCTTTTTTGGATCAATCAGTGAGCGAAATACAGCAAAACGAAAGCGATCCCAGGGCGTGAAATTGCGCCTAATACAGGCGCCAATGCGACTAAATTTTTCACTGGCGACCAAATCCTGAAAGTTAGTTGCCAAATTGGCGACTAGAACGTTTCATCATAACCTTACGAAGAGATATAGTGAATTAAAAAGATTTGCAAAGATAAATCCGCGGCAAACTTCCTCGTTAAGTTTGTTTCCAAAACATAGCACATACATCTCGATCGATAACTAGACGCCATCTTGGATTTAGATGAGCCTGAACGTTGTATATCATCCATCCTAGTGTCCACTTTGTAGCACGTTAAAGATCTTTTCCCTAACTTAATTTTGGAGGGTCTATCTAGAACGCTGACAGCGAAAAGAAAGATTTTGTTTGTCTTTGAAAATGGCGACCAACTTTTTTTGAATTGGCTACCACTTTGAAGAATTTAGGAGCCAAGTGGCTATCAGAAAAAAAAGTTAATTTCACGCCCTGGATCCCGAATTACTCTCGACATTCAACTTGAACCCTCTCTATTGTACCGGTCCTCATCCCTACATACCCTTTCGTGCGGCGGTAGGTGCTTCCAGGAGGACAATAGGCTGGCATACTTGTAGGAGACAATCCACTGGTTCTGTCAAATACGCACTTATCGGGATTATAGGCGTCAGGGATATATCCCACATCACTACAATTTTACAGAAGTACTTTTAACTTGATGGCAGATACAGTAAAATACATTAACTGGAAATAGTTGCACACTGTGAAATTCTGGAAATGCATCAAATGGCCTGAATACAACATGCAATTTTGCTCTTTATCACCATCATATCTGTGTGGAAAATACTGGATGAGGCTTGTAAATGTACTGTAAGCTCATGCACTTCTATTTAAAACGAATGAAAGTTGACACGTCCACAAGGAGTTTCAAAAACAGCTTGGACATGGACCTTAATCAGTGTGGAGCTCTTCATGCTTCGCCAGCCAGAAACTTGTTACCTCAGGGAAAAAGTAAACCAGGAACGAAGCGTACAACTTTGCTTCCACACACGCGCCATCACACGAACTGGAGGCTTGTGAAATTCGCACTTAACATGCGCGAAGCTGCTACAAGCGGGCAATACTGTAAGTTAACTAACTCAGGGGTTAATTCCTAGGCTAACCTCTTGAGCAGCTAACTTGACTGATATTTACTGGAGTTGAATGTGACATAAACTGTGTGCTTTTGGAAAAGAAAATGTTACTCTGCTGTTCATTAGCCCTACCATTCGAAGTCCTCTTTGTCACATAGACAATTCTGAGATGAGATCGGACGGTCATAATCGTAGCCGTTATAACAGTGAGCATGCGAGATACGCCTCTCGTAAATAGTCTTCCTTCCTAACAAACATGTTCCGTTCCGTTCGTCTGATGGTATCCATGGTTTGTAGTCTTTATCCTTCAAGCATGGAGAACCTAACGTCAAAAAATGGGTCAGATTAGGAACTGCTCATTATTTATCGCTCAAAATTTACTTGAACCCCCTGAAAATTCATGAGACCAATTCAAATTTAAAGAGGCAAAAAAAGAAAAAGCGAAGAAACACCCTTTCTAACCCCTAATTTTTTCGATCCTAGAATAATCGGCAGGACAAATGTCACTTATTGTGAAAAATCGTGGAAGATTTCACCGAAGCAAATTGGAATAGTTGGAAAAATTAAAAGCAAAGTCTATTAACCGCAAGTAAGCACCTTCTTTCGTCGCGTTTTAGCTTCAGAACGAAAACCTTGATGTAAATATTTTGCGACAGGAAACAACAGCCCTACCCTTAAATTTTACATTTTGGTAACTTTCAGTAACCATGATGGCAGAAAACAAAAAAAAATTATCCATGAAAACCCCGGCGCGGTGTCATAATCAGGCTTAAACGCTATGGGGCTATCTTGGGAAAATTTTGAAATAGCTTATGACTAGTAATACATAAATGACTTACCGAGTGCCTTTCTCAAATTAATTTGAACAACAACCCATCTGTGATGCCCAGGATATGACCCGTAGAGTGTAAACTCAGCACTCTGTTCACCGGGCTCTGTCAGGAGACCATACACTCTCATCCTGGTGCTGTTTAAGAACCTGTAAGTCAACCAGGTCTCCCCCTCATTCCAGCTATAACTAAAGATAAAAAGAAAAAAAACAATGACTTCTTCGGAAAGAAAGCCTGTAGTGCAGGCGTCTTATTAAGACGAGTTAGCGTTACAAGCTCGCAATCGTTTATCCGGCTGGCCATGTTTGGTGTGGAGTTACACTAAGAGTGGACAGTGTAAAAAAGACGACAATTCTATTACCCCACCCCCTCCCCTCTCGTTTCTCTTGAACGTCGCTAACCCCCTTGGTACGAAATATTTCTAACCCCAGCCATCCACTGCTGTAAAAAATCAAAGATGGCAGCACTAATTTTCGTTCGTCAAAATTACACCTACTCTGCAAACTATAGCAAAGTTAGAGTTTGATATTGCTAGTTTTAAGATAAACCTTCTCAAAAGCTATTTCAGAATACATTTCTTACAAGCTTGAGTTTATTATGCTGTCTCAGTTAATTCTATCTGATCAGAATTAATTTGTTATTTACTTACTAAATCAAGTTTGTCAGTCTACTTCTCTGAACCGCGATGAAAATTCCACCATGATCGCCAAGGTTGTACCACCAAAAGGGACGTTTCAGAATCTGAGAAAATAAAAAGTAAGCTCAATACCCTAGAATCCTCCCTTGCTGGTAGTGTTAGTGCCGCTAGTACTAGCGTCGTCAAAACACACTTAAAAGAAAATTAAAAAAAAAAAGAAGTATATGTAGCTTAAACAGAAAGACCAGAAAATTTTTAAAATGCCACTCTAGCCATTTAAAATCACTGAAGTGACCACAGAGCGAGATCATCTTTGTACTGAGATATCTTACACATAACTTGTACCACAAACTTTGTATTTCGCAAATATTTCAAAGCAAGTTTCAATGGAATGTTAAAAGTGTATGTATATAGGATTGGATAGGTTTTGTTCGACAGCAATGCGTGATTGGTGATGAAATCTTATGCCATCATATCAACCAATCAAAAGCACAAAAAAAATCATGATTGGGTGATAAGCAGGTTGTATGTGCCGCCCTTCCTTGTATTTTCTTTGAGACTGAATTGGTTTAAGTGATGATGTCTTCAGTTCCGTTAGGCTGTTCGAATTACCATAATATTAGTAAACTCAGCAAATTAGACTTCTACAATGACACATTTAGATTTAATATATTCTATGATGGTGTACGTCTGTTCGGTAACACAGATAGATTGAGTGTGTCACTGCTGCTCTTATCACATTTTTTACATCCTCTGTGATTTCTTACTGTACAGACTCGCGGCAACATGAAATTGAATTGTTTCATATAATAAAGAAACTGAAAATTGTTAATAGGGACGTATCTATGACTCTGCCCTCTTACAAGCTCATAAGAAAGAACCAATCAGAGTGTGTGCGTGATGCAGCTTATTATACAAATGCAGTTGGTTACCATGTGCCAGTTCAAGCCTGCATCTGTTGACAGGAAGATGTCACTGTTCAGTCTCAAGTGTTTGCCATAGGTACCTGAAAATTTACAATATGGGCATTGATGTTAGTAACCTGAGTACATTAAAAGTCAAAGTAAGACGGAATAGAGAATATTATCATATGACCCGCGTAAGCCCATACAAAACCACAGTGAAAGCGGCGTGTGTAGGGCTGGACAGGCTGACGTGAGCCGGTTCGGAAAATAAAGTTATTATTATTATTTTTATGATAACTTTTACAATGGGAGCAAAAAGGAGGTGGAAGTTTACAGAAGAAGGGGATGGTGGAAGTATTGTATACGCAAAATGAGGGGAACAAATATAAGGACAAGGATGATGGTTCCCTTTAACTCCCAAGATCTGATTGTTAATTCTCCCCTCTAGCTGCTACACATTCCCTTGTTAATCAGATATGAGAATTTGTTGCTAGATCAAGATAGCAGCTTCTATCAGAGAAGTTTGAATATTCTCATTACCTGTTTGCTAGATAACGTATGGATATAGGGAGAAGTTTCATATTAATCATTTTTGGTAATTGAAGGGTCAATGTACATGTATTTTAAAAATTGCAGATACAGCAAGTGGTTAAAGAAAGAAGACGAGGTGAAAGAGAAAAAAGAGGAACGGAGGAGTATTCACATAATGCGAAATAGAGAAAAATAAAAAAAACTGCACTTCAATGTACCTGTTGCCATTATGATGCCTGGGGCTGCTGTCCATGACTTCATAGGAGAGTAGCGGGTGTAGGGGTAGTACTGGCCGAACTTTTGCGACAAGTGCAAAGAACAATTTGGCTGGGAAAGAGATAAAAAGTATAATGATAACACCTTCCAACCAGAAATATACTCCATACATGTGCATGGCCTATTAATGTCCAAAACTGCCAAATGAAGACAACCAAAAACAGTTCCAGCTTGGAGCCCTGAGTATGTGTACGCCTTTCTTTGGTTAAGACAACATTTAACATGGGAACTGGCAAAGGCTTTCAGATGCCAGTATATTTCATACTTCAACACTACCAAGCCCTAGTAAACAACAACTCAACTACAAGTAATACTCAAAGAACTTTCATCTGGGGAGTGAAAAGATGGAAAGTCTATTGAAAAAGGGGAGTTGTGAGAGAGAGAGAGACTTGAAGTTCTACTAGATAGGAAAGCTTACTAGAGAAATTACATGTACAATATGCATGCTGTATAACAATATCTATTTTAGACAGGAGACACGTGACATTCTTGTCACATTTCATCATAAGAACTAACAAGGACTCACCAGAGTGCAATTCAAAGGTTTATCAAGGTTGTCATATTTAGGAGCACTAACTGGCTGCCACATTCCACCCTTGTCAAATGTTATCTTGGTCATGATACGCCGAGTACCTACTGCACCAACAGTGAGTTGACTTGCAATATACACCCCTCTCAAGCCTTGCACTTTGTGAAGGTCAACAAACGAGAAATCTATGTAGCGCCTGATGCAGGAACAAATCATTCAGAACGAATTGGGTGAGCTTCATGACAGGAGAGTCTTGCAACATCTTTATGAAATCATTGTAGAAACCAAAAACAATGTCTTACCTCAGCCAAGCCGTGGTGGTGTTTGGAGAGAAATACAGCACCCTTTCCAAAGACAAGCTGTACTTACGGCCAGAAGTGCCCGAAATGTAGAGATGAGTAGTTCTGCGATCGTGAGTGACTGCTAGGAAAACTTGATTTTCAGACGCATCGACAACATAGAAATCCTGGTAAGTACATACAAGAACTATATTAATCATAACCATTACAATTTCCTCAAATGTGATTGACACATTAGCTGCTTTATTTTTCACTGATCATTCTGTACAGTTGTTATCGAACAGTTGGCTGTAATGAGATATCTGTTATCGGACAGTTGAAGCAGCCAATCATACTAGTTCCACTAAGCTAAATCCACCAATCACAGAATATAGAATACACTTAACAAATAGAGAAGCCTTGACTGCGCTCTGTTCTGTTGTAAAGCACGCAGGAAGCGGCTAGAGTACGAAAGAAGTGTAGGGGGAAACACGAGACGTAATCGAGTGTTTCTGCCTACTTCTTGAGTAGGAGTTAGCTTCTAACCCTTGAGTGCTCTAGCCGCTTCCTAAGTGCTTTACAACAGAACAGAACACAGTCAAGGCTTATCTATTAGTTTTATAATAAAGAATCCGTTAAATTCCCCAAGAATTACTTTCAATTTTCAAAACAAATTTAATTTCCAAAGCGAACAACAGTGTCGTCAGCATGCTCTGTACTCTCATAAAGCACGCTACAATAAGCTAGTCATAATCCCTGTTAGAGTGGTTCAAATAATCTGATTGGCTGTACAAGACTAAAGCTGTCAAAAATGTCAAACCATCAAAGTTCATACTCTGCAATAGTTTACAAAATAGTTCGGAATGTCGAATTTAACACTCTTGCAGTTTCTAATACAGAATCTGAAGGTGAAATGTTCAGTGAAATTCGGCCCAGTCGTGGCTCACAAAAATACGCGAGTTATTTCAGGCCGAGTGCAATAGGAATGAACAACAGCCGAATTCACTAGGACATGAAGATCGCTCGGAATGACAGCGACGTAAAACTCGGCTGCGGTGACTAATGAGGCCTTCCACTCAACGCATCGGAAAGGTAATCAGAATTAGCTTCTATTTTTCCACTCGAAGGGTAGTCGATTTAGTTCATTTAGTCCATTGCGATGTTCATTCCTATGTTCAGTACGTCTATATCCGAACTTTTATTATAAATATATGTAGAGTCCTGCTACTTGCCCTGGACAAAATCAAAATGGCTGTGAGCCACTCAATCCAGAAAATGTAATATGAAGGAGGGTTGAGATGGGGTACTGAACCAAGAGTGACCTTTCACGGAAAAACGTACACTAAAACGTGAGGTTTCAACAAAACCTGAATCGGACCGGATGTGTGCATTCGTTCGGAGGGATAACCTACCCGTTCGGCCTTTATGGCGAGCGTTTTTCATGAGCCGTTCGAAATTAATCATAAACCCGTTCATCCGTCTATGTCAACCCGTTTGAAAATTTTGACAAGCCGTTCAGTCGTTTGCGTGGTCCGCTCGATAATTTTGACAAGCCGTTCAGTTGTTTGGGTAACCCGTCCGAAAATTTTGACAAGCCGTTCAGTCGTTTGGGTAACCCGTTCGAAAATTTTGACAAGCCGTTCAGACGTTTGGGTAACTCGTTCGAAAATTTACGCAAGCCGTTCGGAATACTTAATAACCCGTTCAGCCGTTCGATAGCATCTGTTCAAACGGGCGAGTTACCCGTTTGTTACCCGTTCGGTAGCCGTGCGTTTCACCCGTTTAAAGGAAAGCCGTTAGTGTACGTTTTTCCGAGAGAGGTCACAAGTTTTTTTGGATCAATATTGGTCACTGAGTTCAGTGCTGGCAAACAATATTTTCCCATAACTACATAAACATGTAACAATCCACACTGTATTTTCAGGGTCAGAGAGAGCAATCCTTAAGTTCACTTCAATTCAGCACAGTAACATGACCATGCTGTCGACCTTACAATTCATATAATGTTAGTTCAGAGAATTAAGTACTGGATCAACTAATTATCCCCAAATTGATATTTTCCTTTATTCTTATCACTTATGTGGTTGATATTGTACTGATATTGTGAGGAGAAATTCTGTCTTGGTCACTCGTGGGAGTTAAAGGAATAAACAGAGGGGGGAGATTTCAAATGAAAAAGTTTTTTTTTTTTTTTAAATCGAGGGGGTTTTAGACTTATCACAGCCAGCAAAATTGAACAGTCATTGTGCACGTACATGAACTAACTGAAAGACAAGAAATATCACTAACCAGTCCTGTAACAACAATCAAAGAGTATTTGTAAGATTCAAACCTGAGATGGAGCATCTGAGGGAATTTCAGCTGGATGGAAATCACTTCGATTCACAGATACCATCAGAGTAAGGACACGACGCCCTGAGGACTAGAAAGAAAAAGGAAAGTACAGCTTTTCACCCAAAGATCTAAAAAATACATGAAGTTCTCCCTGCTCACGGATAAAATCAGCAAAAATTTTGAAACTCTTGCAAAGACAACTTTAAACACTCTGCTTCCAGAGGAAATGAACAAAACTCACTCCAAAATACATGCGCTTACAGTGTGTTCTAGGAATAATTATAACGTAAACAAATTGACTGTACTGTGAAAAATGATAACTACAGTTATATAACATTTAAAAATTAATGGTTGACTTGAAGCACATACAGGAATCATGTTCCCTAAGTTTTGGTGGGACTGAAAATGAGGAGAAGGTTACAAATTAGAACTGACAGCATATGTGGCTGTAAACAATAAACACTTACAGCATTGTATGGTCAGAATCAGGGTAGCCTGCAGAGCAGGTGTAATTTTGGTGAGCAATTGCTTAGAATTTTCTTAATGAAAATTATAGCCACCATCTTTGATTTTTATGGCAGCGGAAGGCTGAAGAGAGAAAGAGATTTGTACCAAGGGGGTGGTCAACAGTAAAAAGTAGGAGAGGGGTGTGGGTCAGGGAGTGAAGATTACACCTGCCCAAAGTCATTGCTATTTTGCAAAACTTGGTTCACCCTACAGAGTTCCTGATTGGTGTGGTTAAGCTCCAGCTGTCAATCACAAGCCAAATGTGTCATTTGGGCATCATTCAAAGAGAATGATGGGAAACTGAGATTGTGAAGTTATTAGTTTCAAATCCCCTCTTGAGGAAGCACTTAAGTGTCTTTCAGAGTTTAATATGTCTTGTGCAGTAAAATTGGAACCAAAAGAAACAATTTCTACAGTGGTTTCAGGAAAGGATGTACTGGTCATGTTGCCAACTGGCTTTTGGAAAAGCCTGATATTTCAGGAGTTGGTTCTTATGAAAGAAATACTGACAGGAAAGCTTCAAGTATAATTGTCATATGCCGACTTCAACATATTTTTTATGATCAAATGGAATAAGTATCTTTGATTGGATTAAAGATAGTTACACTCATGGATTGTCATTTGGAGGATATACAGTGCGGCAAATATCAACTCGTATTTGCATCAGCAAGAACATTTTTGTGAAGCCACTTTTTTGTTGATGCCATTTTTTTTGTTGATGAAAAAAACAGCCACATCATTTCACCAGAGTATACCACTTTGCACCAAACAAATTATGGCTGGTAAACCTTTGAGTGCAGTTGTTTGTTGCTTCCAAGTATCGTTTATGATCAAATGGGAGAAAATTTGTCAAATAGATTAATGGCAGCTATACTCGCAGCTTTTGTTTGGAAAATAATTTTATAGAGTGCAGCAAATAATAGCTCATATTTGTGACTACAGAGGAGGTTTTGTGAAAGCCATTTCTCTCCCAGCTGAAAAGAAACTGCCTCACTGTTTCACTCATCAACTCTACATGTGTTTGTTTTTGTCATAAGAGAGTGCTTCTGTGCAACTTATCAGGGGGTGTTTTTCAGGCGTCTTCTTGTCTCCTCAACACCCTACATTAATCAAAAAGCTACAGTATACACTGACATGGAAACACACCATATCACACCCTGAACCTGATGTTTGCAGAGATTGTAGAAACATTCGTTTCCAATGACTGGCAAACAAACACCAATATCTCAGTCTGTGATGTTAATGCACATTAGTTGACCCATTTAAATTAACTACTGTACTACAACTGTACATTCAAACTGGGTAAGAATACTCACTGTGTTAACTTGTGTGGCAAACATGTAGTTATCAATAACTTCAAAGTCCTCAACATGTGTTATCAACAGTGCCGAGAAGTGGGAAAAGTAGTCAGTTTTAACCACATTGGAATAGCCACCTAAAAATTGGAGGAAACAAAATTTAACCCGATGATTTTAGATATATGAAAATTCATATATTTGCACTGCAGTGGAGGGATGAAATTAAGAGATCCTCGCAGCTAAGAACACTACTGAAACGAGTAGTTGTAAATAGGACCTGAAAAAATTCAGGCCCGTATGGGATTTGAACTCATGACCTCTGCGATACCAGTGTAGCGCTCTACCAAGTGAGCTAACAAGCCAACTGGGAGCTGGTCAATGAATTGGGTCCAAATAAACATCCAAGTGAATTCATATATTTGCACTGCAATTTAACCCCTTACACCCTAACATCAGCACAGGTATGTATATCCTTCGTACTATTCTTCATGTATTTCCTAAGGTTCTGACGAGGAAGACTTATTTAACAATTAACCCTTTAACTTCCAGAAGTGATTGACATGTAACTTCTCCCTATAATATCCATACATTATCCAGCAAACAGGTAATGAGAAGACTCAAACTTATCATGTAAAAGTTTATATCTTGATCTAACATCAAATCCTTATAACAAACGTACAAAGAAATGTGTAGCAGCTAGAAGGGAGAATTAACAATTAGATCTTGGGAGTTAAGGGGTTAAAAGCTTCTTTTAGTTGGTGATCATTTCCTTAATTATCATGATCTCAATGTGTGATTCAGGGATAATTTTGTAAAGAGAAATTAGATATTAGTCACTCTTATGGGTCAAAGGCTTATGTAAAAAGACAGTAAAAAAAAAACTGTCTTGATCTGAAATAAATTTTATCCTATTGCAAACATGTATTTTCAAATTTACTCAAAAAGATCGCATAAAATTGTGAAGAAAATTACAAAAAACAAGGGGAATATGTGCCAGAGGAATAGTTGCTTGTTTGCTTTATGCAATCACTTGTTTCCAGCCCACTACATACTGCACTTTCAAGGCTGTGCTCTAGGAAAATTTTCAGGGCGCCCTTCGGGCACCTAACCATGACAAGTAGGTCGCCCAGCCTTCCAGGTTGGTCGCCCGAATAATAATTAATTGATTAATTAATTAATAATCCATTTTATAGTGGAATTAGTTAATAATTAACCATGAAAATAATAATTATTGAATTTAGCATTTTACTGTTGTCTTATGAGATAGGCAGTATCTCAGTGATAATTATTCTTGCCTGCTTACGTATTTACTGACAATAGACAAGTTTAACTATATTTAGCAGTCACGTACTCTATTTTGGCGAACTTGTGATATTATGAAATCCTGTTATAAATTAACCACATACATGTTAAAACCGCTAAGAAAATTTCTTTGAAGACCACTAAAATAGGTTTCGAAACAAAAGGGTTCTTATATTAAAGTTTCATTTTCGTCAAATTTTGATCGAATGATTACAATTGCGAGCGAGTTGCCAAATATGGTGCTGATAAACATCTTGCATGCCACAGACGAAGCTAATTAAATAAACACAAATTTGCATAAAGAACGGTTTCATTTTATCAATCACACGCTCCACTATTGAAACTGTTGAAACACAAAAATTAAATATAAGCATCAACCACTTCAATAGAAAAATTAGATCTTCAACACATGCTTGTGCAAAAATCGTGCAGTTTCTCACGGGCAAGTAAATAATTTTTTGTGCTAAATCATGTGAAACAATATTACATAACACACAGCGACAACTTTGAGCGTGAACAATTCTTGTTGTTGTCCTGCCGAATATTTTTTAGTTCTGCAAATGTCATCAAATTAGCAAGTAAAATTATAAAATGTTAGTTACAATCAGTTGCTCACTTTATCGCGTTGTTCAATGGACAAGAAACCTGGGTCATGTACTATATTAATAAACCGGAAGAGAGACCACTGAAGCGAAACAAGACCCATGACCTAACTTAATATTTAACCTAAATGTACAGATCACACAGGCTATTGATTGCACTGCGCTTTCAGCGCTTTTGCTTTTCGGGCTAACGGGAGCTGGGGAGCACGATGGAGTTTCTTTTTGTTCCGTTCCGTACCATTTCTATACGTTTGCTGGTTTCGTTTCAGGTTTTCACACAAGCCGAAATCTATGCACCCGGACGGGCGACCGCTTTTCTTTTTCAGTCGCCCGAGACCAAATGTTAGTCGCCTGAGGCGACCGGGCACCGCTAGAGCACAGCCTTGACTTTATTCCCTTGCTGACTACTAAAAAAAATACCAAAAATACTGAAAAAAGTACTGAGTTTTGAGGGTCTTGATACTCAACTTGAACATCTTGAAACTTTACTCAAGCTTCCATCCTCACAGTCTTTCAAGAATCAAGGATTGAGAATGGAGGATCAAGGATCAATTTTTGAGGACTTGTCAACTTACTTTTGAGTGGTACTGTACATCTCATAGATCATAGGCAAGAACCACTCAAAATGCATGCATTACTCTGATTATTTTATAAATAAGCATATAGCTGTACCTGCGTACTCTTCCCGCTCAATATATAAGGTGTTGGGATTGTCCCATGGAAGAATGCCCCTATTGTGAAAGATCATACAAAAATATTATGCATGGTTAAAGGCTACATAAAGTATAAGAAAAAACATCACAAGACAAAACAGACTCACCAAAAGTATGTTACAACATTCTCATCTTTCAAGTTCCAAGAGAACCCAAAATCAGCAGAATAGTAGAGCTGTGAAATAAGAGGAGTATCTTGTCAGTCAAGTTTTCAAATATTGACCTATTTTATCCCTTGCTCTACAAGTACATTGTACAAGTACCTCTCTGCTCTGGTACTGCTCATCTCTAACCAACTTTTACACATATTGTAAGGCGTACATTAAAAGTAACATAAATTGTACTGTGCTTTAACCATTTCACCCCAAAGACAAAGTTTCCTTGACATAGAGTTTCACAACTTAGTGAATATTTGATGGATATGTGATGGATTTCCAAAATTTGTCATGCAAAGAACTGAAGTAACAACGTTTCCACCCCTCCAATCCAAGCACCATTGCAATTTTTCAACTTTTTTTCTGGAATACACCTGGATTGTAAAACTAGTAACACCACAGTAGGCTGTGCTCTAAGAGTTTCAACTGAGGATCTGTCTAAGAGTATCAGTACTTAAAACATTTGGCAGTTAATACATGTTTTATGTTTTCAGTTTTGAGTCACTTATATCTCCTTGATACTGTAGTTGCTCATGCTGTTGTTTTTTAATATATACTGGTCGCAAGCTTTCAAAGGGTGCATAGTACACTTCTGAGCATTAGTTGAAACCTTCCCAGTGATTCTGCTGCATAACTATAAAGCATTGGTTCACTCTTTGCACCCTAACATCAGCATTTATATTCTCCACACTGTTCGCTTTAAAATACCAGTGGTACTGACAAAGTGTATTTGTTTGACAACTGTAGGAGCTTCTTAAATTGGTAACTAGTTTTGATCCAAGAGTGAGACTGTAAGGAGAAATCCCAAGCCAGTCACTCTCAGGGGTTAAACCATTACATTTCAACCTTTTCACCCCTTGGAGTAACCAGCATCTAATTACTCCTTAAAAGAAATAATCATTAACATAAGACGCTTTGATTGTTAAATGAATTCTCCTTGTCTGTACAGCAAGAAATTTATAGAGAAGAGGATGGAGAACATGGATGATGATGTTAAGGTATTATGGGTGCAGAAAACATACCTTTTTGGCTGATGCATCATAAGCCACAACAACATCTTTAATGGTTGAGTGGAAGGTGATTTCATCTGCAACAAATCCAACACTGCTGTTTATAACAGTCTGACAATCATCTAATGTGCTGTATATCATCCCGTTCTGTCTGTCAACAAAGAGATACTGAAAGGAAAAAATAAAATTTCACATAAATCACACTATCTGATCCAATCAGTAGATGACACAAGTTACTTAGTACAGTATCTTCATCAGTAGACTCTGATGAAACTTAGCTCTGTACAGACAAGAAAATGTGAACTCCACCAACACTGTAGAAGGTTTTATAGGCCACATCTGGCACAATATAATAGATCACAAATTGAACACAGCTATCAAGATTGAGATGAGTTTGCTCTTTATTCTTATCTTTGCCAAGGGATTTCCTCCAGATTCTCCCTGTTTACAGTATCTACTCTTAAAAATTTCAACCAAATAAACTTTAACTCCACCTGAAAACAGTGGACAAAAAAAGCAATGTCTCAGATGTCCACTATTAATATCACCACAGGGCTACACAAAACCTCTCTGCCACACCTAGTAATACATGCAGTAACAAAAATGGCCAATTTGACAAAATTTCCTCAAACCAAGTGAATGTCCCACCCTTCACTTACTCTTGTATTATCCAAAGGAGAAGGATAAAACATGTCAATGCGTGCAACTCCCTTTGAAGTCCTAAACGAGCCAGTACGATTCACAAAGCTTTGACCATAGTTCCTAGATATCCACACATGACTGTTGCTCCGCGCTGTAGGGATAGGATCTCGCATTAACACTACGATGGTATCCCTGTGATCTCCAGCCCAATGCACATAGGCATGGTAATGACTGTCATTAAACCTAAACTGTTAATAAGAAAAAATACATGTAAGTGTCCATAAAAATAAGAGTATGTAACAAAGTATCCAAGGTTTCTTTAAAGACAAAGTTTTAACCCTTTTACTTCCAAGATCTGATTGCTATTTCTCCCCTTTAGCAGCTACACATTTCTATATTAATTGTTTCAAACATTGGTTTCAAGAATTCAGTGTTAGATCAAGATAAAAACTTCTGCCGGATAAGTTTGAGTACCCAGTATTCTTACGACTTGTTTGCCAGACAAGGCACGAATTATAAAAGGGAGAAGTAACATGTTAATCACATCTGGAAGTTACAAGGTTAACCCTTAAACTCCCAAGATCTGATTTTCAACTCTCCCCTCTAGCTGCTACCCCAATGCCCCCCTCTTGATCAGGTCTTGGGATTCAATGGATTAAATGAGGTACTTCAATAAAAGCTGATTACCAACAGTTTGCTACTGCTATGCTGTTGTTTGTTAAGATTTTATTATTTGCAAGACAAACTACATGCTCATGGCTACATAATTATTCTACCATTAGCAGCCACTTACAAAAAAAAAACAATCTGAGTCCTTGCTTGAGCAGTACAAATCTTGTATTTTAAAAAGGTTTCCAAGTTAAAATAATTCCAAATTACATGTAGCTTGTTCAGTATTTTTTCTTTAATTAATCATTTAACTCCCAAGATCTGATTGTTAATTTTCCCCTCTTACTATTACACATTTCCTTGTTAATCAGTTACAAGAAATTGGTGTTGGATCAAGACACCAACTTCAACTTGATAAGTTTGGGTATTCTCATTACCTGTTTGCTGGACAATATATAGATATTATAGGGAGAAGTTACATGTTAGTCACTTCGGGGAGTTAAAGGGTTAAGGACTGTAAAGTAATGTTTCTGGAACAAAGGAAAATATAAAAGTAGTGTAGAGTTAAATTGAATAATGTTTAAATTACAGCCTTTTCACCTCAAATATATTCAACCACATTAGACAAATGGTTCCAAAGAAAATTAATCTTTTTTACAATTACCATAAAATTCATACTCAGACTATTCAACACTTTTGGCAATTCAACCATGTTAAAAATGCACGAGATAAACTGACCTCAACACAATAAACTCCATTCTGAAATATTAAAACTTTTGCCATTTTAAAGTCTGTCTTTTTTTTCAAGAATTTAGTAAATCGTTACCCAATGTAATGTTCATCAACCCTTCACAAAATTCCACTTTGCTTGCACTCTGTTTTCCTATCTCATCTCTAGAGACAGCGGTTTTTATCCCAGCTTAATGTGTTACCAACCCTGCATGACTCCTTCTAAATTAATTATCAAGTTACATTTCTTTTGTAAATTCTTTTCTCTCTCATTTAAATAAACATTGCTAGGCACTCAATGATCTCCCATGCATTTTCTGCTCTGTTTTAATTTCACACCAAGGCTCCTGTTTTGCTGTTAAGGAATTGGTTGTTTAGTTTTTGTTTTGATGTTACATTAGCCAGACTCTAACTCTTAGGAAAAGCCAGCTGCCACTCTCTCCAACGAAGAGAAGAATACTTATAAAATCCAGTTTGAGTAAAACCTACTTGAGGTATGACAAGATTCTACATAATCTAAAAAACAGATGGTTTACTTTGTAGTATTTCACAATCATACTGAAAGTAAAATGATTGAAAATATAAGTCCTCAAAACTTCAGGTGATTAAAACATATGCCATGGAAAGCTTCATTTTGACAGAAATAAATTTTACATCATAAAAGTAGAATGCATTTTGGGAAATTATTGCTTTATGCAAATACACATACAGCTGAACGGTACTTTCTTTGACAGGCACATTAACATATAGTTTATAATACAAAGATTGGAGACAATGCTGTGTTTTCGCTGCGCCATGACACTTAATTTTTGTAACTGTTCATTAGATTTGTTTCAAAAGATAGCTGATTGTCAACATACATGTATGTGTAGAATTCTTCAACTCTACAGTAACTTTTCAGCCAACAATAGAAACCGAAGTGCAGCTGATAAAGAAATGCAGTGAGACACAACATTACTGATTAATCAAGAAATTCTTTCAAAACATTATGTAATAATTCTTTGGTTAAATGGGCACAAAATATGCTCTAGAATTTTGGAATAAAATGTAAAAAAACTTCGACATGGTGGAGTCTTGATAAGCATTCTGAAGCCTAATCCTTAAAATTTGAAATTACATACAGTAGGTGATAGTTCAAGATATCAGATAACCAAAACACACACGTATCTAGTATAAAATTTCCTTTGTAATAGAAGAACTTGAAATTGTGCCAAACCTTTTCTGAGCATATTGCACCACCCAAGTGTAAGTCAGAGACTGAAACTATAAGATCCAGACTTTCCAGTTAAAGAAAACACAAGATGTGCATTGGATCTTCGAAACATAAACTGGTTCACAGTGATTATTGACCTACTTACACAAGGGGTGTGCTCAAACCGAGCATAGACACCAAAGGTAACAAACATTTTCCTAACAGCAACCTAAAAAACTGTGCTTGAATGAAAGCTTTACGTATTTGAGCATCCTAAATGTTTAAAATGGTCCTCTAGGAACACAGCATCATCAAAAGCTTAGAAGACTGACAAAAGAGTATGATATCAGGGGAGAGTGACATCACAGACTTTAACCAGTTTTATTGCTGTGTGGTCTGAAACAAACTTTAAAACAAACATGTGGATCACTGGCACTGGAAAACGTTTAGGTTGTAATTACCAAACAAGTGCGATTGAAAACATTTCTACCACCAAGTCATGTGATCATTAAACATCATTTTTGTGCACTTTTCAAAACGTCTTAATTAAAGTATTGAATCCAACCGAAAAGACTAGCACTACATCGTATGCAATTCCCTGCCAAAAACTGTCACATGTAAAAGTTAATACAACCAAAAATATTGTGCAGAAGTGCTCTGATATTTTTCCTTGTTGACAATTGCCGCTAAAAAACGGCTTCGGTGCGAAACTCACAAGAAATTCACATACTTTATCAACACTGCACATTATTATCGCCAGAAATAACTCTAAGCTGAACGAGTCTGTACAACAGTGGAGAAAGTGGAGAAATATTATATCACAACCGTTCAGAACTACTGAAAATAAAATTTAGATCTTCAGGTCAAATTCTCTGCTCCGACAAATATCGCTCCAATTTTGATCAGTGAAGCAGGAAGTTCGCATTAAATTTGTTTTGGTATGAACCACACTGTACTTATGCAAAGCTAGCAGATGCAAAAACCTCGACGATCATTGACTCATATATGCATTTTAAAAATGCCCCATAAGTTAAACTGAGCAATAATCTTTTGTTAGAAATGTAAACTATATGGAAGAACTTTAAAGGTGTTTGCATGCAGCCGATGACATCATAGTTTTAATAATTATATTGCTTTGACAATCGCGTATGTACCGAACGCTTGAAAGTCTCTCTAACTCGCCAACACATATTTTCGACAATCATTTTAAAGAATGAAGCATTTTAACAAAAATTCTTACCACGTGAGCTTCGGGATTCATGTCGGGATCCACCGATCGACGAACTCGTCGCAAGAATTCAGGTTCCTCTTGTTCAGCACTGAACCGAGGTGGTTCTTCGTATTCAATCTTCAACAACTTTTTCGAAGAGCCAGGCAGCGGTTGGCTTCTTTGTACGAACAAATGTCTTTTTCTAGGTTCTTCAGCCGCCTTATCCGAAATTCCCCCACATTCTGAGGCCAGGGAGAACAGCAAAAGTACGAAAATTTCCCACACGACCCGCTCCATGTTTCGGTGAGAATGAGACTGAGACTGGTACGAAACGGTCAACCTCACGTGATCATACGTCATTCTTTGCCCTCGCGGCATCGCGCGTGTTACGATGACAATGCAAAACAAAGTCTTATTTTGGTAAAGCAATATGATTGGTGGCGTGCCTTTACAACAGACAATTTCCGGGTCAGTTGCCATTGGCACACAGACATGGTTAGACACGAACAACCTTTGAGCACGGAAACGCAGCTGATTTTCTATTATCCTGGCGTCATTTTTGGCTTCACTCAGCACCAAAATTGATTCAGTGAATCAGTAGGAGACTTACAGGACTACTGAAAAGTAATAGGGCCTATATGACCTTTAAAAACATAGCAAATAAGATTCCTTTGCTTAGGGCTAGGTCTGAGGTCTTCTAGAAAAGCGCGAGTGTTAATGAGTTGACAAATCAGCACGTACGACCGAGGCCTGCTGTAGCAGGTGGTCCCAAAAGTTTGATGTATTCGTTCTAATATCTATTGGAAACATTTAAACAGGCCGGCCCAGTTCAAACTAAAGCTGGTTTAATAGGGGGCCTGTAAGCGCATCGAAATATTTTTAATATATCTTTGGGTACGGGTGATTTGACGCTAGTTAACTGAAATTCTCAGCGCGTATATTCAATAGATATTCTGTTTGAATGAGAGTTCTTTTTCAGTATCACCCAGCAAGTACTCCTATCAACAGTCACGAATTTTTCTGCGCCTTACTTGAAACGGCCTTTATCGCTACCCGTCCATGCGTATCAACGGGCTTGTATCTATTTATGCAGCGAGACGGACCGGCAAACGAAAAAACAGAGTCTAGCACTGGTTAAGATTCTTGGTTCTTCAGAAGCAAATTACATAGGTTATATGATTCTGTAAAGACAGTCGGTCACCCACGGGGAATGGCGGAGTGACCGCTTCATACGGGTTCCGTTTATTAGGGGTGTTATAGAAAACCATAAACAATGCCTCTTTGACCTCTTAACGTACAGAATCTCTTACTTTGGTTATGGAAGAGAAACATGAATTAACAATTACTTGAAATACTATTTTTAGTTTTATTTGAGTGGTTCCGCTTTCTGTGACGGTTCAATACAGGTGGAGGGCAATACAAACAAGCCGTTGGGACTTCGTAAAGGGTGACCACGACCGCTTAATAGAGGTGAAAATTACAGTGATTAAGGGGAAGCAAAATAGGGACTTTGACTACTGACCGCTTAATATAGGGTGACCGCTTAATATAGGGTGACCGCTTAATATAGTTCCTCTAAATACAGATTCGACTGTATATCTTAGTCACAAATCATCATACAAGCCGAAGAGGGGCCTCATTAGTACCTCAAGACTTACCAGGATCTCCCTGGCTCGGTTCCTAATCAATTGAGCTCTCTATTCATGTTCGTGTTTTCCAGCCTCCTTGATTGCAGGCTGAGAGGATCTCTCGGCCAAATAGTCCTGAAAGTAACGTACTGTCAAGGAGACCAATGTCTCCCTTCTTTGACCCCGGAAATTTGCTCGCTAGTTTTGTCATTGTTTCCTGACCCAGCATCATAATGTGTACCACAATTTGTTCTCATGTATCTTCCCGCAAGGCAGCATTACTCTGATAAAAGCCGGAAAATATAATTCGACCATGATTAAATTACTTCTACTCTATCATTCGTGCTTTTGTCTACAATTGTAGAACCGGTTTAAGCAGCACTGTACTAAGCGGTAATCCCTTATCAAGTGGTCTGTTTTCAAAGTCTTACAGCGACGTAGAAACGAATGAAAAACAGCACCGAACTGATACCACAGAAAGCCGCTCACAGAATGGTCAACAGAATACGAACGCGTGTAAGAGTAACCACTGCCCTATACCTCATAACCAGAAACAGGGCGAGAAGTCTTTCCACACTTATTGTGGTTAATTTGGTCGAGGAAACTCCACAAAATATTCCTCCTGCGATACTGATCGGTATTCCAATAAGATGGCAAATGTTAGGGGGTTTCTGGTATCATCAAATAAGTAACGTGCGGCTGTTGCAGAATGAGACCCACGCAGAGATCTGTGCTCGCGAGACAGCGGAATAACAATTTCGTGGGGGAGGGGGGGGGGCGAATTGAACACTTTCGTAAAGCTAAGAGAATGAGAGCATTTCACGTAAATGCAGATATAGAAGAGCAGATATTTAGCACTAACTACAAGAAACAAGTGTAGTTCTTTTCGAAACGATGTGTTAATGACGCAAAATTTGCTTGTCTGGTGCTGTGAATTCCATTCCTAAATAGATTTGCCATTTTCGTGTCATAAGAACAGAACGATTTATTGATATTTCCTGATCTTTTCAGCAAGGACAGTCTTAACTTCCTTAAGCTTCAAGGCTGATATGTAACATGTTCCTCAGTATTCCTTTATTTGGCGCTGTGAGTCCTAATAATAGAATAAACGAATTCATCTGGACTGCTGGATACAAAGCTTACTCATGCTGCCATTGAAAAAATTGGCCTACAAGTTTCAACCAAATGAAAGAAGCTAATGATCTCCAGTAATGATTGGATCATTGAGGATTTCAAACTGAGGGGAACAAAATACCGATCATGTAATGGCTAAGCAAATGCAAATATTTGCATGGTTTGATTCATCTCGATCGTGAGATAATTTATTTCTGATTTGCTGGGTCAAGAGTTAGACATGTTAGAACATTCTATGCGAGTTAGCTACGCAAATGCTAATACTTGTTTTGACTATTCGCGAGATAAACTATTTTTGATATGCTGTGGCTACACATTTTCAAATTGTTCAGTGGTAAAACGTTCTTGGCAAGCTGGGGTCCTACCGGATCAAACTGAGGCAAAAATGCTTGCCCTTTTAACTCATTTTCAAGCCAAATTAGAATTTCACTTTCCATAAATATAATTTACCTGTCCTTTACAGTTTCCTACTTGAACTTTTTCCCTGATTTTTTCCTCTCCTATTGAGGCTAACCCAGCCGGACAAGGATGTTGTATTGAAAGGTGTATTCCGTTACTAAAATTAGCTTGTTATTTGCTAAAATCAAGCGTGATATTGTTTACACGAAACGAGAGGACAAGTTAAAGAGTCAAGGAAGATGTCAGTTTATGAGACAAGAAAGAGCTTTGTAATTGTTCTGACTATCATTTGGTCAGATTCATCAATATCTATTTATTCCATTTGGAAATAGCTTTCATAGCCATAACTCAGTATACAACCTTAATTCATTTGTTTTGTTTGGGAGATATGAAAAATCGCTTTTGAAAAGAAAAATCACAATAACACACTTTGTACTCGTCATCAACCCCTTTAGGCTGAAGATGAGGGCCATCAATATCCTAATGCTTTGTCTTGTGATCGGAGATGTCGACCAGGAAAAAATACAGGAGGGTTGTATTAAACTATCATTACCAGATTTAGATATCGTGGCAGGATATTGTTCTAATTGTTCCTAAATCTATACAAAGGTTTCTTGTCCCTAAGATCTGTTGGAGCTTCTTCTTGATATTGGATGCACAAAATTTAACTGCTTTTTAAATTTAATAATTTGCTTTCACGTCCATAGCTTGTACCAACCACTCAGTTAATTCAAATTCATCTTAGAACGAGTGAAAAGGTGGGGCTAGCAGGGGAAAATCACATTGATGGGGGGACTCAATCTCAAAAACCCAGCTTGCGGATTTTTCCCTCGCCCGCTGTTTTGCTCTCCTTTAATAACTTCGAGCCTTGTAAAAGTAAGACAATAAAGACTGTTGATGAAATAAGTTTTTTGAACCGGTGCAAATCTGATTTGGTCTACGGTAAGTTAGTCTTTAGAGCTAAAAGAAAGACATCAAAAAGTCAATTAAAAAGTCATTTACTTTTCTCTTTGCAAGTCCATTGACAGCTGTTTTATCAGATCTTTACTGTTTAGTGGCAAGCAACCTTTGTGATGATTTCTTTTACTTCTTGTCTCACCTCTTGGATTTTCCAGAAGTAAAGAATCGGGTTCAGAGATGAGTTGAACACAACGATAGACAATGTTATGTTATAGACGAAGTCAAGAATTGACGAATGTAGTTTGGTGAAGGCAAACAAAGCAAGGACAATTGCAAGTGGAAGATAGCAAGTCACTAGCGCCATCTGCAATAGCAGTGAGAAGGAAACTGTCTTTTTGTATCGAGGTGTGCTTAGGAGAGTTTCTTCTCCAGATTTGTTGGGATTTCCCTGGAGAGTATTGTGTGCCAACCGTCTCTGGTGTCGATTAAAAGCGATATAAATTTTTGTGTAACAGAAAGCAGAGACAATTAAACACAATACCATTACGATGCTAACTAATCCTACAGCGATGTGGTAACTTACTAAAAACAGCATCGAAAGGATAACACAGAAAGCCCACAGTATGGTCATTAGAACACGAACGCGTCTTAGTGTAACCACTTCTCTGTACCTCATAACCAGCAACAGGGCGAGAAGTCTTTCCACGCTTATTGCGGTTAATGTTGTCAATGACATGCCACAAAATATTACACCTGCGATACGGATCAGTGTGGCTATAAGCGGGCAAATGTTAAGGGATTCTGATGTCATCATATAAGTAAGGTAGAAGGGCTGCAGAATGAGACCCACGCAGAGATCTGTGCTGGCAAGACAACAGAATAGCAATTTCGTTGTTGAGCGAACTGAACACTTACGCAATGCAACGAGAATGAGAGCATTCCATGTACATGCAGTTATACTCAAGCAAATATTTAGCACAATAAGAAGCAGATGCAGTTCTCTTCCCAACGACGTATTGATGCAAAATTCGGTCTGATTCGTAGTGTGTTTTCCATCCTCAGATAGATTTGCCATATTCTTGTCTTGAGAACAAATTTATTTGTGTTTCCTGAGCGGCCTGTTGGCGAAGACAGTGTTCTTAAAATTCCAAAGGATGCGGATATCTTAAGCAAGATATGTACTATGATCTTCCGGCGGTACTAAATAAATATATATAATAAATAGCTGTGATTTAATAACAAGGAAAAGGAATTCATTCAGATACTGGGCTAAATCATACCACAATTGCAAAAATGACCCTCAGATTTCACCAAAATTGAAGAAGCTAATTGAAACCAGTTATGATTCAGCGATCACTTGAGATTCTAAACTGAGCGAAATCAAAATACCGATTGTGTAATGACTGATCTCATGACCACATGCAAATATTTGAGTTGACTATTTGCGAGATATCCCACCTGTGCGGATATGCATGGCTAAAGCGCGTTTGGTCAAGAATTAGAACATTTTAAGCGAGTTGGGGTTCTAGTGGATCAAACTAATGATACTGAGTCTACTGAAACAAAATGACAACCGCTTTTACTCATTTTCAAGCTAAATTACAAGTTCACTGTCCCTAAATAAACTTTACCTGTCCTTTAGTGTTTTAGTTCCGTCCTGGAAGTATTTTCCTACATTTGTTCTCTGCTACTGAGGTTAACCAGTCTGGATGAGGATAGTGTCACGAAAGATGCATTCATCTACTAAATTACCTTCAGTGATATGGTTTAATTAAAATCACGCGTAATATTGGTTATCTGAAACAGGATGACGCACAAAATTTCCAGAAAAATATGTCTGCGAGACACACGGCAGCTTTGCAAGTGAGATCAGATACCATATTTAGCCAGATTCATCAATATCTATTTTTTTCGATTAGGATCCTGTTTAATTATAACATTCCTAGCCATTAACTCAGTATCGTACCCTCATTTCGTTAGGACGAAATAAAAATCGCTCGGAAAGAGGAAAAAATCACAGCGTTACACTTTGTACTCGTGATAAAAGGCCAAAGAGAAACTCCACAAATATCTTAAATTAATGTTTTGGTCGGTAAACTGAGATGACTATCAGACAAAAACAAGAGGGTTGTACCATACTGCAATTATCAGATTTGGATATCATGATAGGATATTGTCTTTGAAATATATCCCAAATCTGTAAAAAATTTTAATTAAACCAGGATCTGTTAGATTCTCCTTCCGAAATTGCGTTGAAAAATTAAACTGCATTTTTATCTCAACAATTTTCCATCTCCTTCATTGCCTGTGACAGCCGCCCGGTAATTTATTGTAGGGACAAATGGTGGGGGGAGGGGGGGAGGGGATAAATATTGGTGGGAAGCAAATATCAAGAACGGCTCCCTTGTAGGGTTTTCCTCGTCCGCTCTTTGTTTTTCGTTCAATAAGTGTGAGCCATGTATAAGTGAGACAAGAAAGAATTTAAGGTATGAGGACTCTTGATAAAATAAGTATTTTGAACCTATACAATCCTGAATTACTCCACAGGAAATACTTATTTAGAGCTAAATAAAGACTTCTGGCAAAAAGTCAGGTAAAAAGTCATTTCCGTTTCTCTTTGTTAATCCATGACATCTGTCTCATCCCATTTTTTAGTGACCAACAAGCTTTCTCATTGTGTCTTTTACTGCCTGTCTCACATCTCGGATCTTCCAGAAGTAAAGAATCGGGTTCAGAGTTGAGTTAAACATAACGACCGACAATGCTACGAACCAAGCGAAATCAAGAAGTGACGATCGTACTTCGGTGAAGGAAAACAAGGCTGCAACAATTGCAAAGGGAAGATAACAAGTCACTAACGCCATTTGCAATAACAATGAGAAGGAAACTGTCTTTTTGTATCGTGGCGTGCTCAGGAGAATATCTCCTCCAGGTTTTTTGGAATTTCTCTGGGGGGTATTGTGTGCCAACTGTCTCTGGTGTCGGTTGAAAGCGACATATATTTTCGTGTAACAGAAGACAGAGATAACTAAACACAGTACCATAATGATGCTGACCATTCCTACAGCGACGTAAAAACTTACGAAAAACAGCACCGAACTGATAGCACAGAAAGCCCACATTATAGCCACCAGAATGCGAACGCGTGTTAGAGTAACTACCTCCCTATACCTCATAACCAGCAACAGGGCAAGAAGTCTTTCCACGCTTATTGCGGTTAATGTTGTCAACGACATGCCACAAAATATTCCACTTGCAATACTGGTCAGTGTTCCTTGAAGACGGCAAACGTTAGGAGATTCTCTGATCACCAAATAAGTAACGTAGAGTGGCTGTAGAATGAGACCCACACAAAGATCTGTGCTGGCAAGACAGCGGAATAGCAATTTCGTTGGGGGGCGAACTGAACACTTTTGCAATGCGACAAGAATGAGAGCATTCCACGTAAATGCGGTTATACCCAAGCAAATATTTAGCACCACAAGAAACAGATGCAGTTCTCTTCCAAACGACGTATTGATGCAAAATGCCTCTTGATTTGTAGTGTGGTTTCCATCCTCAGATCGGTTTGCCATTTCTGTGTTTGATAACAGATTTATTGGTGTTTCCTGAGCCTGTTAGCGAAGACAGTCTTTTTCAAACTTCAAAGGCCGAGGATGTCTTAAGCAAGATTTGAAAAATTCTCTTTGGACTTCTTTTTATCTGGAGCTGTACTTGTGAGTCCTAACAATACAATAAAGGAATTCATCTACTGAGATACTCAGCTTAATTGTGCCACAACTTAAAGAAAAACTGATGGCCTTTAAGTTTCCACCCAGATTGAAGAAGCTAATTGACTTCAGTTACAGTTGGATCACAAGGGGTTTTGAACCAAACAAATTCAAAATACCAATTCTGTAATAGCTGAGCAAATGCAAATGTTTGGTTTGAATTTTCGCAGACACTTCTAATATGTCGTGGCTGCGCATTTCGTCAAGAATTAAAACATTCTTGGCGAGTTAGGGTTCCAACGAATCGAACTGACCATATTGGATCTACTGGAATAAAAACATCCGCCTGTCAATGTTTGCTTATTTTCATGCCAAATTAGAAATTCGCTGTCGATAAATTTACCTTAGCTGACCTCTAATGCTTCAGTCCTGTACATCAAGTTTTTTCCTTGATTTTAATCTCTTCTTTTGTGGTCAACCCAACCGGACAAGGATAGTGAACACGAAAGTTGTATTCAGTTATCAAAATAAGTTTGGTATGCGTCACAGTGAAGCGTAATATTGGTTATACGTGACGAAATAACGCAATAAAGGGCTAGAGAAATTAAATTGGTGCGAGACAAACGTCAATATCTTGGATATTGTGGTATGGTGTTGTTTTTGTATTCTATCTCTGTAAATACAATTTTCTTGTCCCTAGATCTGTTGAAGCTTATGCCCAAAATTGAATACTAATCTGCTTGTTCATTCATAGCCTGTACCAGTCACTCAGTTATTTTACCATGGGAACGAGTGAAAATGTGGAACGAGCGTTGGGGAAAAAATGGATGGGGAGCTAAATCTCACAAACTCAACTTGCGGATTTTCCCTCGTCCGCTCTTTGGTTCTCCATGGGTTATTTACATGCTGAAAATAACTTAGAAGAATTTAAGGTATGAAGGTCCTTGATTGTCATGAGTGTTTGAACCGATGCAATCCTGATTTGGTCCGAAGGAAATACGTATTTAGTGCTAAAAATGACTTCAAAAAGTCATTAAAAAATGATTTGCGTTCCTTGTCAGATATATATATATATATATGCACTATTCTAATTTGAAAATAATTCTAGGCTTTTTTTGTAGGGAAAAAACTCTTCAACTCAACATCCGTGGCTCTGAATATAGCTCTATAGCATAATATGCAAAACGTGTTGTGTGATATAATAAACGTTTTCGTAAATTGAAGCCATTTTGCCCTCTAGAACCCTAAATTCAATGAAGAATATTATTTTTCATCAATGACTTTTGGCGGTGAAACTTTGGTCCAGTTTTAGCCTCAATCAAGCCTCGAAAATATCAGTAGCAGATATTGAGAAGGCCATCATAAAAAGCTCCTTGAAAATGTTTCCGAAGTATTGACAAGTCTATGGAAATTGCTATAATATTAAAAGATATTTTGTAATGGTACAGCGTTTGATAGCTGAGTGCTTCTTTTTTCGAAGCAGACGAACTCTACTCACGACAAGAAGAAAAAACCAGCTTTCTGAATTTCAATAGGGGTATCGAATGGTCCCATTCAATTTAAAGGTGCTCGAAAAATATGGCCTTTGCTCGAATTGCTCGCAAAAATTACACGGGTGCTCGCTTGCTCGTGCTCGCAAAATTTTTGCAACTGCTCGCATGCTCGCATTCTCGTTAACATGTGCTCGATTGCTCGAAATTTCGTTAATTCTGCTTTGTAGCTATTTTTTATACATATGTAAACGATAAATCAGTTATTATATTGTTGTAACAAAAAGGTTGAAACATCCTTACCTCTGGCTTCAGTCTTTCTTCAACAGTTCAGCCCGTAACTATTTTGGAGGCGCTGTATGTATTATCGGGGAAACGCACGAAGCTCCATGACAAGCATTTCGTTTATTGGTTTATTCTTTATCATATTTCATCGTCGCAGGCTTTCTGTTCGAGAGAGGTACAGTTCCGCAGTTCAAATGCAAATATGTGATCTCCCATCTATTCAATTGTTTCTTCACCAGGAAATTCTGATATAGTTAAAGAGTAACTGACGCCAAATTTTTCCCCTTTTTTTTCGTCTCAATATATTCCTCTTAGGTTAAAGGATCCTAAATGGACAAATAAATGATATATTGTGCGAAACCAAATTTTCTACAAATTTTTTTGACGCTTAATCAACGGCCATTTTGAAAACGGTCTGATCCTGGTCACGTGATGTGTACGTCACACGTGTGTAAGTCAGTGAAAAGGGTCGTGTCAAAACCTGAAAGTAACAACTTCGCCCTCGCTGTCTAACCGTTGCTAAAATTTACGAGGGGCAAAAAAATAAGATTTGTTCCATTCTGATATAGGCCACCATATCACCACCAGAGACTATGAAATACCAAGTGAGAAATAACAATCGAAACGTGAGGGATCGCATGTCTGTATTCAGAGCCACAGGTAATTTGCACGCCATTCCAAACAGCTGTAAAAAAATACATAATCCAATAATTTTTTCCTCTCAACCATTATCGAGTCCTATACTTAAAGCGATATTTTTTAGTCCAAGCCGAAAAGTATTTGACTTTAGATTTTGTCCGATGTGTAACACTGTGACCTTGGACCCATCGGTTCTGAAGTGAGCGTGACTAAGCGCAAATTGTTTTCGCGTATTGTGGGAGGTCGTCATCTGGTTTTGTGAACGAAACTTTTCTTCCACGTTCCGGAAATGTACAAGACTTATCCTTTCTTTATTTTTTTTCAATGGAGACTGGTGAGCAGCACAAAGGAAGACTACTTGCTGTAGTAACTTTTTGTTTATTTTTAGAGTTGTCCAGGAAAGATTACAACGAACATTGAGTTGCATATATAGCATATTCGTGTGCCTAAGTTTAATTAACTTCCAGTGGAAGTGAATAATAACAGAGACATGCTGTACATGAATGTTACAAGAAACGCCTTGTTATGGGCGTCACACTCGAGCGTTGTTTCTCATTTTCGACCGGAAACATGATGAAATCAAACCTGTCCGAAAGGTTACTCATTTCGAACATGTACCACTGTCAGCTGAGTGAACAGTACTCACGCTCGTTTATCGTAAACAAAACAAGCCGACATAGGAAACCATTAAAGCACATGTCATGGGAATGCCTAGCTCTCACCGTCTAAAACGCAGTGCTTTGGTTAAAATAAGGAACCGAGTCAGCGACAAACTCGTGCTACGGAAATAGCAAGCACGTAATGTTTCTCAAATAACGACCTGAACTTTAAAAAAATACATAAATATGTTCAAGCTATACTTATCCAAAACTCTACTACTCTTAGCTGCGTTGATATTTACAATATGGGCAGAAAACAACAGGATGTAAAACAAAGAAAACGAAAACCAGCATTCAAACTAGAGAAGCGCTGAGTAGTGATGTTTACTAACAAAACAAATTCAGACGGAGTCAGTCTTCACCAGTTTCCTCAAACCCTGGATGATGGACAATTGGCTGTTCCACTGTAACATCCTCCAAATCTTTGTCTTTGACCACATCTACTTCTTGGCAAAAGACGTTTTCTTTCTCCCTCCACATTGATTAACAGTTTCCACACTGACACCTTGTAATAAAAAATCAGTAAAGTAGCCATTTTTTTCACGATGTTGAATAGAAGAAATAGAGAGCACAGCTTGTATGATTGGTTTCACCAAAAGGAACATTTATCACCCCTGTAACTGTCACAAACGTGGGAGATAACTCAAACTTTCGGATATTAACAAGGTGCAAAGACCACAAATAAACAATAAGTTAATATTAAGAGGATGTTCAATTCTACATGTGCGAATGCTATTTTTTGCTACATCGTGTTTTAAAGTAAAAGCCGAGAAATTTTAAATCGTTCGCCAAAGTCGACACAGGAAAACTTAAAGCCGATTCAATCGCGTGGAAACGTGTATAATCCATCCAATTCACCGCCACAAACATGTAAGTTTATATTTTCAGTCAGTGAAACCTTACCTTCGGAAGGAGCGTGCATTTAGCATAGCATAGAAACACTTCGCTCCCATGGTATTCAAGAGTTTGCACTTTTGGTTTTGTCCATTTGATCGCTCCTACGTTTAATAAGCGACTAATTTTCAGATACTTTATTTACAAGTGTAAATGCACTCACCAATCTTGCTTTCTTGATTGAGGCGGCCGCAGCACGCGGGCCCATGATCCTCTTCTGAATCTCGCCCTCTGTTTCAGGTTCGTCCTGACGGTTGAAATCGCGAGGGCCTGATTTCACCAACAGATTCATAAACCCTTTTATTAATATGTTCACCTTCAATCGAGGCCTCAGAATCTGAATACTCAGACCCCGAAATCGAACTGCTTTCACTCGAACTACTATCTACTTCTAATGTACACACCTACTTAATGTACATACGTGTGACGTATAAGATCACATGATCAAAAATGATCAAAATCGAAGCGTTTACGGCTTATGACTCACGAAGCTTTCTGCTGCAGAAAAAAGACACAAAGAGGCGTTCGAAGCACCTTGCATCTCTTTCAATGTGTTACCCGAGGCATTTAGATGGTGTTCCGAAAAAGTTACCTTTTTAGCCTTTAGTTACCCTTTAAGAGGAAGCTCAACATGACTGGACATGACGGGACATGACATGACATAATCTCCTATGGAGACAACATTACTTGTGAACCTTTGTTGATCTACATTCCCATTTATTTGAGCAAATTATCAGGGTTTGTAGATATGATTGATTTTCTAGTGGGCAAAGGGAAATAAAATGGAAGGAGTCAAAATATTTTGAAACAGTGTATTCAGATCGCATTTTGTAGCGGTTTTTTCAACCTTGGAAGCTTTCTGGGCACAAGTAATAATACCTGTAATCTAATGCCAAACGGTGGCATATGAAACCCGATTAAACGAAACAACATTAATAACAACCGTCGGTCGTTTGGGCTTCACCGGTTCAGGGAAATTCTTAAATGAAATGATGCTTTAATTATTTTGACCAAAACCTAAAGGCCTAGCCAAACGCGGAGACACGTCTAGAAACTGTCGGGCGGAAACACGAAATGTAAGAATTCTTCTCGAGAGGCACCCGCGAAGGTAGAAAGTAATCTAGAGAAATACTATTATTACCAGTGCTATTTGACCTTCAGAGCTACTACTAGAGCTTGTCAGATCTGTACGGCTATGATTGGTTAGATTCTGGAAGCCCCCAAATAGCTAAAGCCTCGTTACGTTGAATCTTTTTCAGTTAATCAGCGGGAAACCAGTTTGCCGATCATCGAAACCGAAGCCCGACATACTTGTTAGACCGAATGTCACGTTATTACATTTCATAAGAGCTATATAACAAAAAAAAACATACCCTCCATTTCAGCGTCGGGTTAGAAAGAGATGGAAAACTTTAGATCGCGGGCTTTGGATCTAGTAGATTTCCTTAATTTAGAGCTCTTGAAGTTCTTGAACGTCCACCCTGACTGACTCACATGAAGCTTCGTAACGTAATTTGGCATCAGCAGGGGACAGTTGGCTGTAAGATACTGGGACTGGTTGAACTGCCTTAGCTTTGCACCTATTGTTCTGTTTTGGAGGTGTCAGCCAGATTATTAGTTGCTACTTGGCGCAAAACAACGTATCCTATTAATAAAAGAGAGATTCCGGCTAGCGGAAAATTTACGAAGTACTCGAAGTGCTCGCTGCTCATCTAAAGTGCTCGCTGCTCGCACGAAAAATTTGACAACTGCTCGTGCTCGCAAAAGTAAACACACTGCTCGCATGCTCGCAAAGAAATGCTCTAAAGACCATTCGATACCCCTTTCATTCTAGCCTAAAATTCTGCCATCTTTCTCAATCTGCTTACACACCTGATGCCCTCGATATTGCTGATCCTAGCATTATGCAGAACACGTGTCACAAATGAACCGAGTAGTATTGGCTTAGTTTAACAAAGAGAAATTCTGTGGTCCGGTGGTAAAGCATTGGAGGTCGTAAGCCTGGTCACGTGATTTCACGGTGGCGTTCTTTAGCTTCGACAGCCAAAATCATAATCAGTGTGAGATTAACCACAAAATATGAATTAGCAAGAAAGAAAAATAATAAAATTGTGCCAACAAACTTAAAAGGAACCAGGATGGCGAGGAATCGAGAGATAGCATTTTTACCTCGTGGTATAAGTCAGTATGACGTCATACAATGAGGTTTAGGCATGGAAGAAAAAATTCACCCACTCCCTCCATTCTCGGCTGATCTTTTAGACAACTAATTTATGCATCAAAACTTGGATTAAATGCGTTATCTCCTGCCACCTCTGCTAGATTTACCCCTATCTATATGCCTTCTATTCAAATATCTGGAGGGAGGGATGGTACAAAGGCCGCCTTTTTTGCCTGAGTAAAAGCATGGAGTCATCATGGAGTGATTCAAAATGGCGTTTGTCGACGGGCCATAAACTAAAATGATCTACCTTGTTTTTCCTTCCTTTCCCTCCATCCTTAACCAAAATATATCGTTGTAGACCTGAAAAACGAACAGGAAGTGTGCGTAAAAATACTAAACTGGAAAATCAAAGTGCTCTGTGAGCAAACTCGTGAATTGACACATGATTTTTTAGATTATGTTTAATGTTATCTGGTTTAGGGAATTTTGTGGTTGATTGTCATATCTAGAGTACGAGCAGTAGTTCAGTGTTCGCTAATGTAGCAAAGAAACAAAGTAACGTTGGGATAAGAAGGCATTACAATTGAAATGATCATGCTATTACATTTGACAAGGTGGATGATGTCATGTGTTTTAAACGTCTATCATTTTTGTTTCTGGTTCAAAAGAAAAGGTTGGAAGTAAATGTGGGTGAAAAGTGAAATTTACTGTCTTTCGTTGTAAATATTAGAAAATCAAGGCAATACTGTCTTAATGAAAACATTAACGATTCCCTCTTTATCAAATGAGACAAACGGGAACGAGTTTTGAGTGATATAACTAAGCCAAGCCTGCCACCGTCATTTTGGATCTCCACCTGGGTAGATTTAGGTCACGTGCTAGGCAACGTATGATCAATAACAAGATAGAATTTCATTTCAGGCCTATTTATCAATTTTGTGGTGTGTAACTTTCGCATTTTAGTACGTTGTTTGTATGTTGAATCTTCAAATTGTCTTGAAACTTAAAAGAAAATTGTTCTTTAAAAATTCACTGAAAATCGGTAGCTAAAATTGTTTGTTTAGGTGTTATCTGATTTTCGTGTTAACTTGTTATTTCGTCAGTCGCCGGCATCTTTTGTTGCTTCTCACAGGAAAAACACACGCGACGAAACGTAATGATCAATTTTGTCCTCAATCTCACGCTATAACAGAAAAAGCTTTTGAACATCTGTAAACTCCGAGCGCTTCGCAGTAAGTGATATTTTCAATGAATCTTCGGATTATTTTCAAGTTCAAGGATTGTAAATTACAATTTTATGAAGAACGAAGGTTGTTCTGTTATTTCAGTGTGAATCCTTGCATGCCTGCCAGTCGCTGGCGCCGCTTGTTGAAACTAAAACGAAAAAAAAACTCTTTTAAGATTATCATTGGCTTCTTTTTCACCCCACCACTATTCTTAGCAACAAAGGTCGCCATTTCGTCTGTTTATTGCTCGCCAAAAACTATAAAATGCACTCAAAAGCCTAAAATCTAAAAAAAGTTTACAGGAATCGACCAATCGAGCGAGCGAGCGAGCGAATGCCATTCCCCACATCGTATCTATAACTCGCTCTTGCGCATGCGCGCAATTCACGAGTTAAAAAGGGCTTTAAAGTCGTATACCGACGATGACGACGGTCCTACGATCAATATGGAAATATTTTGTCGCATCGTTCGTTAAAATCATCAAGATGATTTTTCCTTCTTTTTGTTTCTTTCTCGATCACAATACACATTTGTAGAACTCACGGACGAAGAGCAGAGGTGCGGAAGAATGTTTAACTAGAAAGAAGCGGGCCTCAAAGTCTTAAAATTGACGATGACTACGCGGTTAACAGTCCTAGCGATAGAAGTGTAAAGTTGATTTTCGCCTATCCGTTTGGCTGCCATTTGGCCATATTTTACTCATATTTGGCGGCTGATTTACCATATTCTTAGTTTCTGCAGATTTAAATGGATGTAACTTTTTGTTACGAAATTCGGCTGCGTGAATCTCGTTGGTCAGAATATCAACCCCCAGTTGAATTTTATAATTTGCTTGAGTGGCTATTGAACTATCAACATCAATTTTTTCTTCCTTCTACGATATCTTTTTTTACTATTTCCCTGTCAATTTATCTGAATTTTAGATAAACGTTGCTTTGAAACCTCGTGTTTTGTCTGTTGTTATTACCCATAGTGCTCCGACTAACGCTTTCAATTAAATGGTCATTTTAGGGTAAGTCACGCAATATTGGGAGGAGATGGATCTCACCATTTGATTGAAAAATTAAGAAATATCATCAGGTAGATCTAAGGATAGTATTTCTTAGAAAATGTAGCTATCTGCTTCCCTCCTCTCTTCCTTTTTTAAGTCAATCGCCATAATTTTAATTTGTTCGTCTCCCGTTCTCTATAGCCAACAATTGAACATCTGCCTAAAATTATAAATTCCAAGCGAAATAAATCCTTTATTAAATTGGAATTTTCTGCATCGATTTCCTGTTACGCGACACTGAAATCCAACATTAATTTGCAGCAGAATTATGTCAATCATGACGCACTAGCACTATGCATGTAGGAAGATTTGAAAGGCATAAACAATTCCGTCTTGGGAAACTCAAATACTCAACTTCCTTCATCAATACGTCAAGAAAAGGTATAAAGAGCGTTTAATCCAAATATAATGAGACCGTGAGCTGTATACTTTATCATACTTGGCTGCTTAATCATAACAATTTCATATGTATTCAAGTTTTTAAGACCATATCGGACATGCGGCTTATGTAGAGTGAAAATGTCCGCTGTAACAAAAGAGTTCACCTTATGATTTAATTTATACTACGAAGTAATGTAACAGAGAAAACGAGAGTAAATTCATTCAAAAGAGCAGAACTGTCCAATCGTGTCCTTAACAGCTTTCCTTACTTCTCTAATCTTCCAAAAGTAAAGAATCGGATTAAGAGAGGAGTTGAGCATGATGATAGATAGTGTCATTTCCCAAGCGAAATCACGCGAAGGCGAGATTACTCCAGTTATGGCGTACAGGGCAGCAACGACGCAGAATGGAAAATAGCAAACTATTAATGTTATTTGCAGCCACAATGCTGCTGACACTGATTTTTTATACCGCGCCAAGTTCAGTGGAGGATTTTCTCCGTCAGTTCTACACGAATTTGCGTGCATATTTAACTGCGCTATTTGAGTTTTGTGAATGCGAAGTGACAGGTAGATCTTGGTATAGCAAAAGGCCGAGGTTATCAAACAGATAAACATCGCAATACATATGATTCCTACAGTCAAGAGGTAGTCGACTTCGAACATCGCTGCAGTAACACCACTCGTCGGCCAGAGAATGATGACAAATAGACGAGCTCGCCTTAGAGTCACGGTCTGCCTGTATCTCAAACCCAGCATTAGCGCGAGAAACCTGTCCACGCTTATAGCAGTCAAGGTCGCCAGTGATACCCCACAAAAAATTCCACTTGCAATGCTTGTCAATCTTGCAGTATAGTAACAAGTGTTTGTATGACGCGAAGACATTAGATAAGTGATGTAAATGGGCTCAAGGATAAGTCCTACGCAAAGATCAGTGCTCGCCAGACAACGGAATAACAGCTTTGATGATGGATGAAAAGAGCTTTCTTTCTCAAGGGCTTTGAGGATCACAATATTCCAAAGAAATGCAGTCAGGGCCAAGCAGATGTTTAATCCCGCAAGAAAAATGTGTTGGTTTGCATCATACAATCCATTTATGCAAAAGACTCGAGTTTTCGTGATATTTTCCACGCTCGTGTTCGCCATCTTGATTATTTCAAATCGGTGTCACTTGTTCCAATCTGTCGGGTTACTTGATCGACACAACGTCCCCTTTTTAAAGACCAGTTTTTGTGATAGTGCTCGAGTGGGTAGTTACGATGACGCAACCTTAAGCAATACCTTTGCTGATGGTTAGAGAAAAGATAAATAAATATGAGTATTAATCTGAAACATTCCGGTTAGCATACGCATTCAATTCAAATCTAATATTCATGTCATAACGTGCTAGGTGGGAAGCACCGCCCTCATCGGCAGGTTGAAACGAGTAGTGCAGGTCTTAAAACTAAACCGATGTCATTAACTTCGTTTTTTGACGCATTAAACCCTCGCTGGCTTGCTAAAAAATTCAAAATTTGATGGATCTTACGTGTGCAGTTTTTGATTGTCATTGTGACCGCCTTTGGTTTCCTTTATTTCAAAATTTGTGACGGTTTTGTCAGCTTGTGGAAGTTTGCTGAGGTATTACGGTGACTCTTTTGAAAACAGAGGAATAGGAAACCTTTGTGCAAAAAATTAAAACGAATGGAGGGCCAAGATGACACAATTTGATTCCTCTGAAAAGGTAAATTTTTCTGAAGAGAAATAAACACAATAGAGAAGACAAAGGCAAGTGGTCCTTTGAAGGAAAAACACAATGAATAATGACCAAAAAGTGAGTGAAATAACAAAAAACAGCTCAAGACACCAGACGTAACAAAACGAAGCATTCAGAATTAAAATAATTCGAAATAATAAAAAATAGTACAAGCCGAATTCCCTCGACAATTGAAGAACAATGATACCGCTGTTAATCTGAAACTTGCAACAGTCGGGAAGTCGGCAAAATGTGAAATTCATGATCATGCAAAAGTTTTTTTTTTTGGTCTTTGCTTTGAGGGGGAGTGACAGAAGAAAAAATTTCACTTCTTCCATTTCAGTATCTTTTTATTTAAAGAGTTGTTTCTTAATCAGGGTAAATTTTACAAAAGCGCTTCGCGTAAGATCCAATTCAGAACAATAGCTATTCGAGGAGACTCGTTTGTTAAAATGGTTGTTTACATCTTAAAAAAAAAAAGGAAAAAAAAAACCTACCGTTGTGATATTAGCTTTCAGTTTTTCATTTTCTTTTTATCAATGGCTTTATTTATGACATCGCGGTAATTCTGTTTCACTTATCTCTTCCGATATTTTGACATGAGTTGATAAAGAAATTGAAATTGTTGACGAAATTCGGCCTTTATTTCACTGAGACAATTTCCCTCCAATATTCGCAGCTGCACAAATCGAGTGACGATGATGATTGAAGTTTGGTGGTACTTTAAAAACATCTAAGATGTATTTCAATTAGTAGTTTTTATTTTAGTGGGCTCCAACCTTTCGCAGAGGCTTCTCGCAACTTTCTTTTTCCCATTTTCTTTGCCTAAAGAACAAAATTATTATGCAATTTACAGCGCATGCAGCAAGAGTCCTTCGTGTCATTGATCATAACTCAAGTTTGTCCCATTCGCTGCCTTATTGTTTTTGATAATGTTTGGCGGGTCGTGAGATTTTTCAGGCACAGCATCGTACTAATTAAAACCTTATATTTCTACAGTAGCTCTTCATTGTACTGAAAGATTCCTTACTAATTACCCTCATAACTTTCAAAAATTACCTGTAGGATGAGATTTAGTCTCGAGCCGTTTTCTCTGTGTTATCAAGTCGAACAAGGCGTCAATTTACAGAATGAAAGTTTAATTTAACAGCACCTGAATGCAGCTGCTATTTACACTGTTATATTAGAAGTCTCAACAATAGTCTTCATTTAAATCATGCAGTATCTGACAGATCGGTCGGCAATGTTAATTCTATTAAGGTGAAAGCTATTCCATTGAATTTTCCCACTCGAAATTAAAAAAAGTTGACCAAACGTAAATCGAAAATCGATTCTAATACAATACGTGCAACATACTTTTTTTCTCAAACTAAACAAATAACTGGTGTAAAACTCATAATGAAATGAATAACTGCTTCACCATTCTCCATCTCCAGTTTAACTTGAAACGTTATTTACAAAAGCTTTCCTTGTATGTATTTACAAACGACAGGCTCAAAATGTAAAATTAAAATAAATGCGCGCACAGGGAGCGGCGCCCGTTGAAGAGCGCCGTAGGTTGCGAAGTTTTCAATAGAACATAACAGATAAATAGTACGTTTTTAAGATATCAGCGGACTTATAGATGACAAGTTTCATGATTTTGGACAATTAACATGAATTTTCATTTGATTTGTTGTGAAGAATTATTTTGAAAAGGTGTCAAGAACTGACAGATAGTGTGGAACGAAAATGTTTGCATTGCACTATCTTGAGAAGTGAGTTCAACGACCTTGCACCGGCTAAAAGATCCCTAGCACTCACCATCAAAATCAGAACTAGAAAAGGAAATCACAAGAAAAGAACCGGAACAAGAAATGTTCTGAATGTTGTGGTTTCGTATATTTGTCAGTAGTAACGGCAAAGTAACCGTGGTACCAATAACTGCCATTCGATCCAACCCTTCACAATGACATTTTAGAGAATTCTCAATCCGCTCTCTCCTATGAGTGACCAAGACAGAATATCTCTTTATTGTTAAATGCAATATCAATCAGGCAATAAGTGACGAGAATAAAGAAATATATTAATGAAAGGATTATTAATTGATCCAATACCAAATTATCTGTACTAACATCATAAAAATTGCATGGAAGACAGTAAGTAGAATTACTAATAAGATTTTGGGAAGGATATGATGAGATGTTTCACGCCACTCAATCGAAAAGCGCTCTATCACTGAAACTGGCGATTGCTGATGCATTCATTGCCTAAAGGTTATCTTTCAGTTGCTGAATCTATTGTTCTCCAAAGTGATATCTGAAAGTTAATAAAAACTACTCAATATCAAGTAGCCTTTAATTGGTAATCCAATAACTTTGCGGTAAAAAAAATGCTGTAAAGAAAATGTGACTTCAATTATGAAGAAGTAGAGACATCTGTTCGACGGAGGGTGTAAATGACTATATACCGGAGGGTGTACCGAAGTTATATCTCGTAGGGTATACTGAGGCTACATTCCGAGGGGGTATACTGAGGCAAGATCCGGGAGGGTACTCTGAGGTTACATCCCGTAGGGTATATTGAGGCTACATCCCGAAAGGTATACTGATATTATATCCTGGAGGTTATAATAAGGCCATATCCCTGTGGGTAAATTTCGGTTCCATCCCGTAGGGTATACTGAGGTTTCATCCCCAATAACGCTAACTTGAGCCTGTTTTAGTATAGTGGAGACGATCAAAAATAATTTGAAACAAGGAGTAACAGTTACAATTACAAACAAACACTGACGAGGTAGTGAAAAATAAGGCCAACGAACTAAACTCTGAGAAAACATTCAAAGAAACTAATAAAAAAAAAAACGACTAAAACTATGTGGCTAAAATTACGCAATGAATCATTATATTTGTGAACAAGTGCTGCACTGAAAACTTACACTTGGTATAAATGCGTCTGCATAAGAGTCGAGTTAGGACTTGTGCATAGGTTGAGTCACCATCACCAACAATAGCCTTTCCCTGTTTTTCGCTCGGGAAAGTCTAGTGGAATACACACAAAAAATACGCTTGTTCTGCAGGCAATTGTCAAGGCTACTCTCGCGCAGATGATTATACTGCATTATCGATCGAAAGACAGGTTAAATGAGAGGTGCTAGGGGACTGGGGCGTCATCAATTAACGTTTCACACTCGCCTGTTCGACCGGTTTTCTCTCAGTGATCAAGGGCCTGGAACACCGGCTCTACAGAGGCCTTTCTGGGAAAGCTAAAAATTGCTTCATGGAGCTTTCTACCCCAGCACACGCAGTTTGACGATCAGAAACCCTTTTTTTCCTCGTCGACAAGACTGCCTGAACTATACATGACCTTATCGAGAAAAATACTCCCAATATTTTTTCGGCCTTGATTTGCACAGTGCTGCTGATGTATTATTGAAAAATGCTGATATGTTTCATCCAGTCAATAAACAGACGCGTATTGGCTATAAGCTCCTTTTAAAAACCAAATCCAAAATGATTTGGCAAAACTGAAACGTCAATATTTCTTCTTTCAGCTTCAGGGGTGGTATTTTCTCCTCTAACCATTACCAAATGTGATATCTTGTAAATAAAAGACCTTGTCCTTTTGCTTGTGAATGAAATGAATCAAACGAATTTGAAGAACTCACTTTAGAAATAACAGGTAATTTAGTGTTAACAACTGGGTTGAAAACGTGAATTAGCCACCGTAAAGGGTAAAAAAGCTGGGCTAACGGGGCTAGGGCTAACGCTCGAAACGTCAGCTTTTTTATCCTTTACGGTGGCTAATTTACGTTTTCAACCCAGTTGTTAACACTAAATTACCTGCATATCGCTCTGACGAAGGGCTAACGCTCGAAACGTCAGATTTTTTATCCTTTACGGTGGCTAATTTACGTTTTCAACCCAGTTGTTAACACTAAATTACCTGCCCATCGCTCTGACGAAGGGCTAACGCTCAAAACGTCAGCTTTTTTACCCTTTACGGTGGCTAATTTACGTTTTCAACCCAGTTGTTAACACTAAATTACCTGCCCATCGCTCTGACGAAGGGCTAACGCTCGAAACGTCAGCTTTTTTACCCTTTACGGTGGCTAATTTACGTTTTCAACCCAGTTGTTAACACTAAATTACCTGCTATACTCTCCCACCGACGCAGCACCACAGTTTCTTTAGAAACTTACCCCTTTATTCACTTTAGAAATGCCAGTTGATGAAAAACATTAAAAAAGACTGAACTGGCTCTGAATAAATTTTTGACGAGTTATCTGTAATTTGTTTCTGCGATTTAAATAAAAACTGTACCAACGAAGTGGTGCAGCTGTGAATTTCCTGTCTGTTTGGATGAAAATCATTTACCTCAAAAGATTTCAAAGGGTGATTCCTTCTTAATTAAATGTTAGATAAAAAAAAAATAGTTAATTAGAAAGCTGTCATCGTAATGATATGAAGCTAGAGCTTGCTCGGCCAGATGGCGGTTTTTTGTACTTTCAAAACTTATGTATGCATTCCCTTCCCTCATTCTTTCTTGATTGGAAAACTTCATGTTGCCTTCTCTGTTTGAATAGTACAACGCAAATCATATAATATTTCATGAATGCAGATACGAATAAAGCTTAATTGTTTGTTCTGTCAGTCATCTGATTACGTTTCGTCGCTTTTTGTATAACATTAATTTGGTGTTCCAGTCAAAATGCCGACATTGTTTACTTGCCCAAGCCAAATCTCAATTCCGGCGTTCCTTAATTTTTCGAGAATCACATTCTCGCCCACGATCACTCAGGTCAGGTGTCAAACGTTGGGCATGCGCAAATGGATCATTTTTTTTGGCTGCGCGCCCCTAACCGCAAAGAATACGAAAGGAAAACATAAGAAACAACCCCTGTCACAGAACGCTTATAAAAAAAATGATATTTTGATAAAATCTGCAAAAGGAAAAAGATTTTCTAAAATGAAGTTTGCTTTATTTCATGTATTCTATTAGCGAACTATTTTGTTATAAGCTTTATTGAAACAGGCGTACATTTACAAATGACCGTAAATTACCAGCTAATATGGATACTTTTAACTCCTGTAGAAAAGTGTTGTTCTGGCGGTCTAAAAGCACATGTCGGGCTCCAATGATTTTTGATCGCCCCTGGAAAATTGAATTAAAATTTATTCGTATCTGAATTCATAAAATTTTATAAGCTTACATTATTACTAAACCAAAAAAGGCAACATGAAGATTTTCACTCTACAAAGTAATTTATAAAATAAAACGAATTTTAATAGCTCCGTAATGTTTTGCCACAAGAATTCAAGAGACTTCATATATAAGTTTAGAAATTCAATTAAAGCAGCCAGTTTTCGTAAGTCACTCCTCTATATTCATTTGGGGACAATTAATCTCTCCCCTCCCCCCTCCCCCGTTCCCCATGAAATATCATGTGATTCCTCCCCAAAATCCCCCACATCTACCTCTCCCCACCCCCTTGCCCTTAAATCGATTTCCTGTTTAGTGACGGGAGACTACAAGCTCCAGGTGGAAGTAGATTAGTACTGGTCAAGCGTCTCTTTTTAATGGGCTTTGGAGGCAGGTCAACCTTATAAGTAATGAATGATTCAGTAAGCGAACGTGTCTAAATATGTTTACGGTAGCAATCTGGGTGATGAAATATTAGCAAATCAGTCCAGAATATAAAGGTATTTTCAATAGTTTTTCTGCAAGGTCGAAATGAAATATTCTAGTTATCATCTTTGAAAGCCTAGACCTAAAAATCCAGCTAGGTTGTTATCAAATTTCAGTAATTTCACATTTAAATTTTTCTAGAAGAATACTTCGATGGATTTCAAGACAAACTAAGGAGTCATTTAGTCTCGGAGCATGCAAACGCATTAATGTTTAAATAGCTTGAGAAATTTCGAAATTTTCTGCTTTCAGTCCAACATAATTTGCCATGCTGATAGGGGAAAGAAGCTAAGTTAAAAAAAAGCTCCTAAGTATGAACTTCTTTGGCAGCAGATGTCATGATCTACAGAATTCTCATAATTTTTGAGGGACTGAGAGGTTAAAATTGTCCGTTAGGTAAGGTTTCCATTAAATTTCTGAAAACGAAGTTGCAATTAAGATTGATCGAAACGCTACAGGCAACAAACAACCATGCCGCTATAATGTAAAAGGAGTGATTGCCTGAGGAAATCAAAGCTTAAATTCAAACTCCAGCAACCTTATTATTACGAGAGGCAAACAAACCTACATTCTAAGTCCGTAACCAACGCAAAATTAGCGTCACATTAGGACTTTAAATCATGAACACGAACAGAAACAATAAAAAAAATGCCTATCAGCTGAAGGATTGTTTCTAGAACCACAGGCGCGTCAAAGGATAAAATAGCATTTTTCCAAACAATCGTAACAGGAACCAATCGGCGTTTCCGTCACATATTACAATGAAGCTAAAAATATGTCGAACGATCAGGAGAAATGCGCTGATTTCATCTGGTGTGAACACTAACGAGCAGGTCAACCTCTCGGTTGTTTCGTAGTGAATACAAGCTTTCTCGTCGAGACGTAACATATCACCAGGTGAGAGGAATAGATTTGTGCGTCTTTAACCCGAAAATACCGCAATTGATTCATCTTTTAAACTTCAGTCGGTTTAAACTCGACGCAGCAGCTGGGTGGTCGTGTTTCAGTTGTATTCGGTTTTCTAAATTAAGATTACAAATACGAGGACATGTTTAGATATATAGGTTAACGAAAGAAAAACATGAGAAATTACTGCTACAAACCGTGCTTTCACCCTTGTTAATTTTCCATTTTGAAACGGACTTATGCAGTTTTAGTTGACGATAAATTCGAAGGACACTTTGTCAAAATAACTTTACAAAAATTAGAGGATCTCGGAACAATATCTCATCAGTATCTGTCTGTCACGATCGTGTATTCTCGGCAATTATCTCAATCTATAATGGCCGAATTCCACTCATGATTGAATCAATTCAAGTACTTTAGCTCAAATAAGTATAACTACTGACTGAATTGAAATCCCGTCGAACATTCTCGCGCAACAAATGCTGATTAATCCAAGAGATATTCTTTAGGTTATTTTCACTGCAATTAAAAAAACCTGCTGGTTTTGAACAACAGCAGACGTTGTTTGCTATGCAAAGTGGTTTTGAATCACACGACTGGCCGTGATCTGTTAGTTTCCGTCTCTGTTAAATGATAATGTTAGCACTGTTTGGCTAATAAACTATACTCTCACCGAATGTTTGCCAAGGCGAGTGACCTCAAGAGATCGAGAGATATAAACGTACTATCCATTCTGATAATTCTGTTTTGAAAACCAAACTTTTGCATACAGATTGATCACGAACTTTAAATTGCCTGAGACGAAAAAGTATTACATACTGCTTCGAACAGCGAAGAGCTAGTTTTTTTTTTTTTTTCTATTCAACAACAATTTTCAGCTACTTTATACGCTAGTAAATAGTGAATGAGTTTCGTCTAACCATTCCGTTTGAGAGACTTGAGTGCGCAAAGTAATTAATTTTTAACAAAGTTTTTCAAAAGCTAGACCACGTTCGTTACAATAATTAATTTTTTCATCTTCACATCTCTTCAAGGGAATTTGGTTCTTTCGTTCTTATTGGCTTAGGTTTTTCGAATCTTCACATAATAACGTCACGATTACATGCACTAAAGTCTAATTCTTAAAATGCCGTTGATGGACGAATGAGGAGGAACGGTCAAGGTAGTTGAAAAAACTTCTCATTGAAAAACATTAAAATTTTTTCTCATTCACTGACAGCTGTTTATCAAGCCAAGGTGATTTTGAACCAATCAGGACCGATGTTTTATCTTACCGTTTATGTCAATTGTGGTGTAGCTCTGAGACTGCGCGGTTGCTCGGTGCGTTTAGATAAGATGCTGAAAACTAGGATTCTTCCGTTTTTTTTCTAGTTCGTTCAGTACGCAACAAATTATTTCAGTTCCCTACGCAGTAACGGCTTTTTATTGAAACTGGAACTGGAACTGGAACTGGAACTGGAACTAAGGCGCGTGTAGTCATAGATCTTAAGGACGAGCTTTAGGTGAAAACAATAAACATTGAATAAATAACTTTGCTACCGTAGACTCTAATTTGTTTGAAATATATTTAGGGGTGATATACTCCAGACTTCATATTGAATTATTACCTTATTGCTTACGTACGAGCTTTTATCATAACAAATTCGCGAAAGATGTTGATCAGAATGCGGGTTGTTATTGTGTAAACTGCCGGTAAAAAATACGAATTAAAGATATTTTTGGATATATGTACATGATGTCAGCTAAGGAATAGGCGTCAAAAATCCGATCCATGCGACAAACATCAGCGTAACTTCTCTTGGTCATGCTCGTTTAAGGATCGTAATAGCTTGATTCAGCGCGGTGCCGCAGCTAACTTTTCTTAGAAACTCATTAATTTTGTTTTCTTTTCAGGCTACTAAATCTTCAGACGACTACGAATCTTTTATCTAACTAAACAAACCAAGATAATTGGTCTGTTACATCGGCGAATACCTTGATACCTTTCAAAAGCAAAAGCGAAAAAAAAAAAGACAAAAAGACAAAAAAACACAAAGCCAACGCCAGGATTTCACTCGACATGGGTAACAGGAAGACAAAACTGAAGAAAGAAGAATTGTCCGAGTTGATGGAATGTACGCATTTTGCGCAAGGAGAAATCGAGGAATGGTACAAAGGTTTCATGAAGAGTTGCCCTAATGGACTGGTATCCTCCGCAGATTTTCAAGACATGTATTCAGATTTTTTTGAAGGGGATGCGTCCGAGTTTGCCGGTCACGTTTTCCGCACATTTGACTCCGACAAAAGTGGGTTCATTGATTTTAAAGAGTTCATGTACTCGCTTTCAATAACATCAAGAGGAAATCTTGAAGAGAAATTGGAGTGGGCCTTCAAGATCTACGATGTGGATGGTGATGGGTACGTAACGAAGCGCGAAATGGAAGACATCATCAGATCCGTGTATAAAATGTACGCAGACAGTCGACTGGGAAGAAAGGAAACGCCAGAACAACGTACGGCGAGGATCTTTGAAAAGTTTGACTTGAACAAGGATGGAAAGCTTACCATAGAAGAGTTCAAGACCGGAGCGAGAAGCGATCCTTTTCTAGTTTTGATGATGCAGTACAAATCATTACACGGTCGGAAGGAGTCAGATCCGTCTATGTCTCTGGAACAAACATATTCGTGATGATCAGCCGACGACTAGCGTTTTTTTTTTAATTTTTTTATTTTTTTATTTATTCAATGAGATGGAAAGGTTAACTAACATGCTGGTTGATTTGCATCAATTTTGCTTGCCTCGCATAATCAATTATTATGACTTATTGGATATTTATGACAACTCTTTAAGAAATAAAAGACGCTCTTTAGGTAGGGTATCATAAAGCCCGTGCTTTTGAAAGAAACAGAAGTGTCTGCAGACTGAAGCTTGAGCATGATTCCAATGAAAGCTTGGTTCAAATTAGACGAAGAAAGTCCCCACGTTGAATCTTGCCGAAGCTGATAACTGAGAGGTATCACTCCGAGTTTTCAGCGATAATTTATTAAAAAAACAAGTACACAAATATATAAACGGAAGTGCTTCTGCTTTTTTAACAAATTGTATTAATTTGGTAATTCTAAGGGCTCTACCAGGCGAACCTAGGAGAGTGCACCACTCAGACTTTTTAAATGATGTGGCAGAGTAAGGTGTGTGATAGGTGTTTTTTCATAGGAAGTCATCAACATCATATTTACATTTTGTTGAACTCATCACTAAGCGCGATACTTTACTGCCTATTGGAGCTTCAAAGGCGTGAAGTGAAGGTTTTTTTCGCTCCTAATTGGTTCGTCTTGTCGAGATCCAAAAAATGATTACATGTGCCAAAGGGCAAGCTATATGTCACGACGAAAAACAACACTAAATTCATAATAAATGGTTATGACTGAATACTTACTATAAAACATCGTGTTATAACTGTTACTTGGATAATGGACTGATGTGTACTCATAGAGTTTTAGTACTTCGTACTTATAAGATGAAAAATTTCTCCTGAGGATCAATTTAATGATAGAGAGCAAATGCTGTGTCTTCTCTACTTAATGTCCGTGAGTGTCACACCTTGCTTCAAAATGACGAGACCGGAAATGAAAATCAGATATCACGCACAAATTGACGCCAGAAAATAAGTGCGCGCGGTCGAATAAATGCGTCACAAAGGCAGCATCCCTGTTCCTTCGCAACATTTCAAAACAAGCTTCAACAAAGGTCGCTGCAGTTTACGAGGTTAGGATAGTCTATTTTCAGTGTCGAAGAAAACATGCCGTGCCTAAGGGAAGAAGATAAGGTTGACCCACTCGAAGCACAGCTGGAAGCGCAAATGGAATTGTCCCATCTGCAACGACAGTATCGTTGTTTGCGCAACGATAGAAGAATGTACACTGATGAGACTGAAAATACTTTGCGCAAGCAGAAAATAACTATTGAAGCACTAGTCAAAGAAAAAAAAGAATTGGAAGCAATGATGCACGTAGCAAGCAGTAGACAGAATGAGAAATTTGATCGACGAAATGTCGAAAAGCTTGTCGAGCTCTTAGAACGAGAAGCGCAAGCTCAGGAGGAACTCAAGAAGGAGAAAGAAGCAATTGCGAGTGTGGATGAAAAAGTAGCTGCCATGAGAGAAAAGATCAACCAACAGAGCAAGAAGATGGGAGGAAGTAAAGATGTGTACCAAGAGAAACATGTCGCCAATATGAAGCTTACTCGAATATTGGAGAACAGGTTGGATGAGATGACCAAGAAATTTAGCATTGCTTTGACCGGCAATTTGAAGCTCAGAGAACATATCAACCACGTCGAAGGACAGAAAGCAAGGTTCCTTGATCTGCACAAGCGTCTTCAGGCTGAACTGATCGAAGGAAAAAAGGAAATAGATCGTATTTCAGAAGTGGCGACGACTCATTTCACCATAAGAGACGAAGCACAACACAGGATGGCTTCACTACGCGAGCGCGCTGACCGAGAAATGGCGGTTTATAACGCGGAAATCAAAGACGTCAAGCGCATTCTTGAGCACGATCGGAAACTTCGGAAGTTCATGACTACAAAGGCCGAAGACCGTGCGTCCATTCTAGAGGACGAATTGATGGTTCGTGCAATAAAGAAATATGAAGCTCAGCTAAATGGGTTGCAACAAGAAACCAGCAAGTTTGAGGAGATCTTCGACAAGATCAAGGAAGCTACTGGTATAGATGACACAGACACTCTTGTGAAGTCTTTTATTGAGAACGAAGATCGCAACTTCGCGCTGTACAATTACGTAAACAACATGAACACTGAAATTGAGAACCTGAAAGATGATATAAGACGCTTGAAGGACGAGATCGAGCTCATCAAGAAAGAGGGTGTCGACAGTGATGTGCACAGGAAGGAAATTTTAAATGAACTTGAGCAGAAGATGGTCGAAGTCACTGATGAGTTGACACTGGTGAATAAGGAGTATAAAGCAAGCAGAAGACAGCTCGAGCTCTTGAAGCCGAAGGTCGAAAGCGTTTTCAACTCAATAGAGTGCGATCGCTCCTCAATCGCGGAGTTGCTTGGAATTGGTGTGTCAATAGATGACAATAACATCATGCAATACCTTGGAATTATCGAGCAGAAATGCAACGAACTCTTGCAAAACAAAGCTCTAGAGAAGATCAAGAAGTTGAACGAGTCTGGCGGAGACATATCCGTTGACGGTTTACAAGGAGTGGGTCCTCAGCCAGCACATGGGAATTTTTTAATTGTACCTCCCCCGATTGAAGATGACAGTGATCAGGCATGGCATTGTAACGATGCAAAACCGCTGACAGTAGAAGAAGTGCAAGCTCTAATACAGCAAGGAAATGTGAAGGGTGGCCTCTCAAAGGTCACAGGGTCCACAAAGCAACCCGCAAAAAGGAAGCGCGCTTAGATCGGAGCAGTTGTACTTTATCGAATCTATCTCTTTTACTGTAAACAAGAAAAGCTTGGAATTAAAGTAATGCTTTTTTACGTAGAAAAGTGGTCATGGATTCACAATCGATTATCAGTGTAAGCAAAGACTATGCTCAGATCATTGGGTGATATACAAAGAGGGGAAGAGGGGTGAATCGGTTGGGGGAAGGTTTGCACTAGCTGAGATTTTTAATGTCGAGGAGCTCATATCGGATGGGTTATTGGTACTATTCATGGAGTAGATGTACTTGAGAAGATTTCGATATCCCGAACAAAGCATAGCCAACACGAAATATATCTGTGGATTAAGATGGCTGGCGAGAAGGGTAAGAAAAATGAGGCTGTTTTAGCTACAAATACATCGGAACTTCTTCAGGTGCCGTGTGGAGGAAGGGTCTTGGAAGGTTTAGGCGCATTTGTGGTATTTTTTCTCCCTCATGTGCCGTTTGAAGCGTCTTATTACGAATTCACTTCTTCTTCAAACAGCCCGCAATGGCGAAAAATACCACAAATGTGTCGATTAACAATTCATTTAATTAACCTCATTAAAATATTCGAATTCAGACCGAGATGCAATCTAGATGTGGTAGACATGCAATTTTCAGTAATTTATTCAAAGCCCTCAAAGATTTAGTTCGTTTCATGTCAACAATTATTAACTACGAACAAATAGCGTGATCTGCCTATGAAATAACACACGTGTAATTTACGAGAAAACTGAAGGAAGGGGAGAAACCGCCAGCAGTCGACCAGCGGTGTTCTCGAAGAAGTATGCGCAAATGTTAGGCCACGTAGAATTCCAAGATGGCGGAAGGGAGCGAATCTCAACCAAACAATCCGCTATCAAGGAAATTAAACAAGATCTTAGAAACTAGATTGGACAATGACAAGGTATGAGTACTTTTATACTAAGTTTTATTCTCTTCCCAGAAGAAAAATGTGGTAATGTAGCAAAATTTGTTTTAATCCTGCAGGAAATGGTGGAGGCTTTGAAGGCCTTGTCGACTTTTTTTATGGACAACAGTTTGCGTTCTCGGCGGAATTTGCGTGGAGATATTGAAAAAAGAAGCTTGGCAATCAATGAGAGCTTCGAGGGTGCATTTAGAGATGTTAAACAGGTAGATTGTGATTTTTTCCAGTTAAAAAACAAAACTGATATGAAATTTGTCAGCAAACTCGACGAGTCCTGTATACAATAAAGCCCAAGGGCTCTGAAGTCGTAATTTAAGCAAATATTTTACACGATGTCAATTGCAAAGAAAGCTTGAATTATAACAGGTAAGAAATTATATAAAAGCTTCAAGGCGACAGCCATAGGCAGCTTTGTGGAAGGTTACACTCATTGCCAGGCTGTCATCAGATAATCTATGAATCAATTCAATCAGTTCCAAGAACATTAGCCGATACAATTTTAGAAACCAGCTCAATTTCATGGTGTCAAAAATGTGCACGAATTGTTACACGAACGCATTTATTTCATCTGGTAGAAAATTTATACGTAGTTTTTTTCTATACAGTCATTTTACATTATGTGAAATTGTTATTTTATAAATGTGTTTATGAATTAAACTTTTTGTAAATTCCATGCAATTCAACCTAACAATGCTGAAATTTGATTATTTCAATAAAATATCTAGATCTATCTATCAATCTATTTACTCAGTATGTAAGCAGAACTTTTTTTGCCTCATAGCAACTGGATGCTGTGCATGCAGACATTGAACAAATGAGTAGGTGTTGCACAGAAATGACAAGCAGACTTAAGGTGGGTTGCACTTCAGACCTTGATCTCTAACTCCCATGGCCAAGATCTGACTAGAAATTCTCCCTTAGCCTTTCAACTCCTTTAAGTGATTGACTGGTGACTTCTCCCTATGATATCCATATATTATCCAGCAAACAGCAAATGAGAATACTCAAACTTATCAGGTAGAAGTTGTTATCTTGATCCAACACCAAATTCTTGTAACCAATTCATAAGGAAATGTGTGTCAGCTAGAGGGGAGAATTAACTCTCAGATCTTGGGAGTGAAAGGGTTAAATTAAATTTGCTCTCAGCAGAAATTTTATCCATCTTGGATTGAAAAAATTTTCTTGCACATTGCGTGAAATGTTTTTAATTTACAAAGTAACAATCTTGAGCAAGTTTTGTGCCACAAGGTTGTAGATTGTCTAAGGAAGCACTTAAACATGCTCATTTTCCAAACCAGTGAACCATAAACTGATGATCAATACTCAAATTTTTTTTTTTTGAGCAGTGCTTTTGAATTTCAAATTATGGGTGGAGATGTAACGATATTCTTTAAATGTCTTATAGGCATTCGCCTGGTGAGTTTACAGTCAAAAAGCAACTTTAGAATATCTGTCAGGATTTTTATCTGCACATAGAGGTCAATCAGCAGAGCTGACTAAAGAGATGAGCCTTCTTCTCTGTTAATTAGTAAACATTTGCTGGAAATTCATAGGCACAGTTATTGTAAACATTTTAAACATGCATTTGTAAAATTGACAGAAATGAACTTGAATGTTTTGCTATGGTCAATCAAAGGTTTCAATATAAACTAGGCAAGAACCAGCAAAATTTGCTCTCTGTGAGAAGCAAAATCACAGCCTATTTTCTCTAAAATTTGGGACATTAGGGTAAAGATAGAATTTCCATCGGCCACTTGCTTTGCAGTTTGTACCTTCCACTTCAAAACATATTGACAACCCTTCATTGATGTTATTATGATATACTGATTAGGCAAACCAATCAGAATGCAGGATTACTTTGAGAATATGAAAAGAGTTAAGTTATTGAAGGTTCAGTTGACAGGTTGTTACATTATTTGCACAAATTCATACAAAGTTTCTTTATATAGTCTGCAAGAGACCAAACCTCTGACTTGATAAGCAAGACTACCACACTTCAAGCTGAAAGGTAAGTGTTGAATAGTTAATGCCTTCTGGTGATCTGAGCCATTTTGAAAGGTAATTGTCACAGACAATAGTGATGCTCGAAATAATTATATAAATGAAGTCAATATGCATTACTGAGATTAACTAACAGTGCAGCACTTGTGACCATAAAAATTCACAATTTACATGTAGGTAATAAAATTTGGTTAGTGGTGTTGATTTTACGATTTGATTTGATATTAAAAATTTAAATGTTATTTTGCTCTCTTAATCTCTCAGTCAGAGAATACAGATGAAAGAAACAGTCGCAGATGCATTCATTTCAAGATTCCAATTAAAACCGGACGAGGTTCAAGCTCTGAAGGGAACACGGAATGGACCCATTTCTGAGGTCTGCAACATCCTCATTTTGTGTAGTTTGTGTAATCTATAGCAGGCCAAAGTATGCATACATCAGTGACACACTTGGCTGGGCCTTGTGAGCCACTTTCTTGTTCTTACCACATTTTTACATCATCGATGATCTATTACAACTGAACAGATGCACAGCAATATAGAATCTACATGTTCAGTTTTGTATGTAATTTTTTCATGTCCTGTAAGTGTTCGAATTTGTTTTTTGCAGACATTTTTTGAAGCCCTCTCACGGGTTAAAGAAATTCACAAAGACTGCAAACTTTTGCTGAGGACGAAACAACAAACAGCTGGGTAACTGTCTGTTATAACTGATCCTTTGTCAGTAACTTTTTGTAATATCAACAGAGTTGGGAAAACTTCTCACAAAATGTGTTAAATAATCTTCCATGTTATCCAGTTTGCAGATCATGGAAGCCATGGCATTGCATCTAGAGTCCAGCTACGAGAAGCTTTACAGGTGGAGTCAAGGTACATTGTGACAGTCTATGTAAAACCAGGCATCGTTTTGATGATGGTGATGATGATTATGAGAGTGAGAGTGATATAAAGAACAATCCTAGGCTTCAACTTGTGACCTCTACCTTTCCCTTTCCCTCTATTCTTGATCTCAGAAGTGGATTTAACCCTTTGCACCCAATTTCAGTATGCATATTCTCCATACTGTACTCTATACTGTTCTTATATATTTCCCAAGATGCTGATGGGGAGAATTTGTTTAACAGTCAAGAGCTGTGCTGTAGTGATCATTTCCCTTATTGTTTTGACCTTATTGTGTGATTCATGGATGATATTGTGAGGAGAAATTAGATCATGGTCACATGAGGGGTTTAATGGTTAAACATTTAGTCGATAGTATCGGAAGGTACTGTAGGTGCTGTAATCTAGTAACAGTGGAGGGCAGCAACCTCTTTAACTGCTAGGATGTCACCATGGTAACTTAGCCACAGCCCTTCTCCCAGTACATGTACTTGTCAATATAAAACCAATATACTGTAGTGTGAAATAAATACAAAAAGGGAGAAACAGGGAAAGTGAAAAACAAAGCAAGAGAAGGCGGAAAGAAAATTGAGTATTAAAGCACTGTTGTGGTAATTGCTCTTAAAAAACCTTCCTGGATCCCCAAATCACATTAGTGAAACTATTCTATTGATTTGGTTTCAGCTCATGACTCAGAACTCCTAGAATTATTTCTATAATGACATTACTGCCTTATTCAAGTCCACCTCTTTCTGTCTCACAAGTGGAACACCATATTACATGTAGCTGTGATTTTAATAATTCAAAGTAGAACAGTTCTCACTGGGTTACATCTCTTCCACATGCAGATGAATGCAGAGGCCTTACAGGAGATCTTCCTGACATATCTAACAAGCTAAGCAGAGCAATGGCTGCTCTCCAGGACAGGCCTGTGTTGTTTAAGTAAGTAAATACAATTGCAATAAATTTTTCTCCTTCTCAGACCTTTTGCAATAGACTTACAAAAGATTCTGCCTGGAGAGAAAAAAAAAAACCTTGAAAGGCTCTTCTCTTTTTCAATTTTTTACTGGTGGGTGAAGAATCACTTGCAAGCCCTTTTCCACTCCTTGGTGGGTAAAGAATCACTATGTGACCCTCCACTCCCCCCCCCCCCCCAACCCTCCTCCTCTCCTTTCCCTTAAAAATGTAATTTACTGGTAATCAATTTTCACCAGTTGTCACTTGAATGTATCATCAGATGAACACTATACTTCTTTTAAAGTCTCTTTCTTTACCCTGCTTTGTAGTCATGCCTCAAATGTGTTATCTAATGTTGAACTTTACATATGCATGCATGTGTTTGGGAAAAAAATGGCTCTGCCCAGTTGTTAGACTGCAAGCAGATCCTCTGTTTTGGAATCAGCTCCTCTCAAGTAAAAAAAAATCAGCAAAAAATAGTTTAGGCTGGTACATTGCTTGGTTCATTTACATGTGTTTCACTTCCAGAGTCTCAAGTGGTGTGCTCTCATTAATTTCGTTTTTGGGCTGATTTTCTTCTTTTTATTTGCCCAGCTGTAATTAATTTTCCTATTCCTTACTTTTCATAGGTATACTTTAGATGAATATGGAACAGCCAGAAGAACTGCGGTGGTGAGATGCTTCATTGATGCACTCACAAGAGGAGGCATGTTTTCTTTTAATGTCTAGCCAAGTAAACTGGTTTTGAATGAGGGGAAAATTTCTGAGCAAAATGTACCATAGACTATCATGTTCTTTTTTTAAATTTTTTTCATTGATGGAGCCGATATTTACTGTTTTGAAAAAGTTACATTATAATACACTACAACAAATGTAAGGAAGAAAGACAAAAGCAGGTGGCACACCTTGAATATAAACACTTTGAGGGGCTCAAGTGCCATGAAGATGTCAGCTTGGATTCTTGCATATTGAACTGAAGGGGTGGTTTTTTTTTTTTTTTTTTACAGTGATGTGTAACGTTTTTCCTCTGGTTGCATTTACCTTATAGGACCTGGTGGAACTCCCAGACCAATTGAATTACACTCACATGATCCAGTCAGGTAGGAAAAGCCTAGATTGTTGTAGGTCTTTGATAGTACAAATGTAAGATTTTCTGTAAATGTTACTGAAAAATGCTTGATTTACAAAGTAACAGCTAAATGTTGCACTATGTATTGGAATCTTAATTCTATTGCTGTTGGGTTATGCTCCATGCATGTATGTAACTTCACAACTTTAAAATGTGTGTTGTTGTTATTGTTTCTATGTATTTATTTTTTTTCTGTAATTCTTGTTGATCTCTTGTTAAAAAAAGCAACAATTTTTAAGTTTGCAAAACAAGTTTCATCATTCTCATTTTATATTTAGTTGCAAATGATGGTTGTACAATTTGAATTTTCACTTAAAAAATACATTGTAGAATTACGATGTAAGCTTTCAGTACGGAGATTCCTAAACTGTTTAAATAAAATACAACAGAAGCACAGAAAGGTAATAGTAGTATTTTTTAAGTTTCCCTAAAAAACTGAGAACAAAATGGAAACTTTTGGGTCATTTTGCCATCAAAGAATCAACCTTAACAATTTGTGTTACATGCGCATGTATATATGTACAGTTTATTACAGTACCACAATTTTGCATTTTATTCCAGATATGTTGGTGATATGTTAGCATGGCTTCACCAGGCGATAGCTTCAGAAAAAGAACTTCTCCATAGTTTACTAAGAAATTCATCATCAAGTATGTTTTTAATTCTTTTAAATATATGTGTTATTTTTAATCATTGTTACTTTTGAACAGACAGATACATGGGAAAGGGAAATATTCATCTCCGCTCATTCGTTAATCACTTTGCTTTTGCAGCAGACGACAACATACAAAAAGAAATCCTTAGTCACATAACAGAAGGAGTGTGTAGACCATTTAAGGTAAGTTGCTTCATTGATTGGGAAAATTTTAGTTTGCCCATCGAGGCACACATCAGCGCTGCGGCACGTCAGCGTTTTTTGCGCTCGCGAAAAAAGTTTGAGGCCTAGAGTAAGCTAGCCAGCGAGAGGTTGGCCAGAAGTGTGGCTCCCATTATTAGTGCCAGACCCCCAGCAGACTTCTTGCGGTCCTCAAGTCTTAGAACTTATCCTATCGGGCGACGAAACGCTCGTGCTTTTTTAAGTCCCACTAGGGACCGAGACAGAATTTCTCCAGACAGTGTCAGTATAATATCAAGCAGACAAGTAATGAGAGTAAAGAAAAATATCAATTAGGGGATTATTGTTTGATCCAATTCCAAATTCTCCAAACTAACATTATATAAATTGTGTAGCAGATTGTAAGGAGAATTACTAATGAGATCTTGGGAGTTAAAAGGTTTAGCAGCTGATATCAGTATTCCTGCTCAAAATGGACGTCTACTCTCGTATTCGTAGTTCATTACTCGAGATCTAATCCAAGCCACGGTTTAACGCAATTAGTGGGCCTCAGGCTCTATCTATAAGAGGGTTGATTCAATTAAATAAATGTCTTCCCACTGTTAACTTTTGGCCGTCTTGATACTGTTCACAAGAATAGATTTTGTTGAACAACGGTTAAACTTTGTCTAAATAACTGGCCTTGAGTGTTTGTATCTTTGTTTGTCTCAATGCGAGACCGTTTTATTGATGTATGATTATTGTAGGTACGAGTGGAGCAAGTCATTGTGTCAGAGCCGGGCGCCGTGATGCTGTTCAGTTTAGCAAATATTCTAAAATTTTATGGCACAACGATAGGGTAAGATGAAAGTTTTATTTCATTGTGTAACAGAGCCTCAAAAGATTGCTAATTAACTGTCCAGATTTAGAGGTGAAAAACAGAATAGTTTGATCGAAATGCCACAGAAGGATGATTGGAGACTCGTTTAGTTGTGGCAGAATTGCCCCCATCCCCTGTGAGGACTCAGCGGGAGTTGTCTTCAACAAAGTGCTAAAAGAAACTTACGGTTCGATAGTGCAGAAGAATTTGAGTTGTGAGAACATCTCTTGTGTCTATTTCTTGACTAAAACAAGAAAATAAAAGCTGAAAAAAAAGTTAATACTTTGATCATTGGGAGTGGCCCGATCCTAATTCTCAATATCACCCCTATATCACACATTAACGTCACAGGAAGAAGTTCCTGATAACTAAACAAAAATCTCCTCGTCAGCGCCTTAGGAAATGTGGAAAAACTGATTACTGATGTTAGGATTTAAAGGGTTAAAACGCATTGCAATACACCTTTTGCCCTACAGGAGCCTTATTGATGAAGATGCGTCGGTAACAGTTACCATTCTTGACATGAATGCTCTAGCGTTGAAGATGTTCTACAACAGTTTAAACTGTCACGCGAGCAAACTGCTAGAAAAGGTGAGTGACAAACGCTCTTACTTTATTGGTAAAGGCTTGATACCCTTTGTAGCTATTCTCTGGGTTGTCACGCAGCGCTTCTTCTCTTTATAAACTTCTTTTGTGGAGTGTTGTGCGTAAAATTTGAAAGAACGGCTTTTCCTCATGGCTTCCTTTTCTGCTTCTTTGCCTTTTTGCTCATTGCTTCTTTTCCTTTTTGCCTCTTCGATTCTTTGCGTCTATGCCCGTTTTTATTTTATTATGATTAATCTTAATCTTATCAACTTATTTTGCCGCTTGTTCAATGTTTTTCTAGATTGAACTCCCTCCCCCAGATCTAAGTCCTACAGAATCGCTAAGAGAAACGATGAGTTTACTTAGAGACGTCCTTACATGTCACGATGCTTCTGTCATTCCACTGGATGCCAGGCAAGCTGATTATTCAAGGGTAGGTGAAGAGCAATTGCCATGCAACCCTTTTTTTGAGGTGAATTCAATTCGCACAGCGGTTCAAGTCTTTCCATTGGGAGCACCCTCAAAGCCTAACCTTTCATTTTTTCCGAATGTAATTCCTTTGACATCAGAAAGAGAGCGGTTAAAATAGGGCGTATGCTAAACGTAGCTTGTTGTAGGTTGTTTTTTGAAAAAGAGGTTGTAATTGGAAAGCGCATACAGGTTATTTAGGGCAAATTTTTGTCTGGAAATTTTTATCAAAAAAAAATTAGGGAAGAGTTGTGGAATTTTAGTAATCTATACTTGGTTGGTTGGAGCGCATTTTGATTAAGTGTTTGAAGTCAAAACCAAAGTAATCACATCAGCCAATCAGATGAAGGGAAAACATATTGAGCAGCCAATGACAATTTAAAGTAAACTAAAGCAAACGGCTTGAAGCGCGGGAAAACGCGGGTGACCAAATGGCAATCTGATTGGTCCAGAAAGTGACGCGAGTTTTCTGCACCAATCACATAGCGAAATAAAGCAAACCAAGGTAATTCCAGATTACTCTCCAAAGCCAATTGAAAATTTCTCAAACTTGGCCTTTTTTTCTCTACCCGTAGATTATATCTTGTCTTGTCGACCCACTCATCCAGATGTGCTCCATGTCGGCCAGCCATCTGAACGCGTCAGACATGGCTGCTTACATGATAAACTGCATTCATCAGATACAGAGCACGTTGGCGGTGTACGAATTTACTGATAAACACATCGAAATGCTAGCGGGTCAGGTAAGAAAGCGTGTCAAAGGCTTAAGACAGTTAAGTGTCTGAACAGTCTCTAAGCTTACAAAGTCGATCGTGAGGCTGCCATCTTGGAATTTTTAAGCGAAGTTGGCCTACGAAGAGTACAAAACTTGCACTCTGCATACAGGGGCAGGGAGACGGGGGAGACGGAGTGAGGACATCTTAAGAGTTGCTTCGCTGCGGCTTTTCTATAAGACTGTCACGTGGCTTTGTCAATCTGAAAAACTCTCGGTGCGAAATAGACCCAATAAATGGAAAGGACGTTATGATACGTCGCAAACTTTTCAATTTTTAACGAACCTTCAAAATGCGAGATGTTAAAAGTTGCGGGACGGTAAACATTCTCTTCCAGTCTACAAGTCTTGCAGAATTGTCAAACTCATTATGTATCCTAAAATCTTGCAGATAAGCGTCACTTGTCTAAAAATTAGAAATCTTTTTCCATTTTTTTTCTTTCAGACGGAAGCACATCTAGATACGTTGATCAGTGAGCAAGCGTCATTCATTCTTGCTCGTTCCGGTGTTGGTAATCTGTACACTGTTTACCAGGAGAACCGCGGTCAGAGGGTGAGTCAGTTGGTGTGCTGAAGTGTTCGGAATTGGTGCGATATTGAATTTCATCATGCAACTTTCTTTTAAACCGTTTGGCACTGCTTTCTTTGCGTTTTTCTCAAGGTTGCGCTGTCCTCGCTTCATGGAATGGATCCGCAGAGTGTTAAGGACGCCATGGTGTGTAATGTTTTCGTTTTTATGTACAGATGTAAATCGTCGCCTCACAGGCGTGAACACATAGCGTCCTATGTGACCTTTGTTTCGTTCTCCAGCAAAGCATAGAACTTCACTCCCGGGACACCAGATTCCCTGAGTCTAAAAAAACTTAGCCGACAAATTAGGAACGGCTTGTGAAATTCATATATTGGGCTAAATTTAAGAGATTGTACAGAAAATAGGACCTCTTCTCCCACCAAAGTAATTGGATGTTGTGAAGCAAATTCTTTTCTTAAACTGGGCTGCTGGAATAAAGGACGCTAATAAATGATCTCAAAAAAGTTGCGTTTGAGATAAAGCAATGATAATTTTCAAATTAAATAACCTGCGTGAAAGATGTTTTTCGTCATATCACGATCGTGGGACAAAGAAAAAATTTTCAGTCCCCGCGAATCCACTCTTTCTTGGTTACCATTACACAAATTCTGTTTTTTTTCTTTGTTGAAAATGTGACTTCAGTTTCTATCTGGAGCATTGTCGGGTTGATAGAGACTTAAAATAAATGTACTCATAATTTTATTTTCATCACAGGCCAAATTCGATAAATATCTCTCGTGTCCCGACAGTCTAGTTATGCCTCAGTGCAATCTTTTGAGAACGACAAGACTACGGTAAGTTTTTAAGTCATTGTATCTTTGTACTTGTGAATTTTTTTAAAACAAGTATCATTTAAGCATTGAAATTAATAGTTGATCGCAATGGCTAATTTTACTTCTATTGTTGAGTGATGTAAACACTCCTACCGTCCCTTCAACCAATCAGATCAAAAGATAAGACTGTGAGTTGGTAGAGGTATTAACATGATATCGAGTGCAATTTGGTGTTAAAAAGCACGTGTAGATTTTTCAAAGACAAAAAAAATTGTCGAGCCTGTAGGGCATGTGCATTTTGTAGTCTTTGAAACATTTTCAAGTGCTTATTACACCAAATTGCACTAGAAATCGTGGCGATTGTTGTTACTTGTTAATAATGTACAGAGGGTCAAGGCAGACGTAAATTTTGGCAGTGCGCGCGCGCTATTTGTACCTTGCATTCGTGTTACATGAGAATCCATTCATTTTCAGCCAATCAGACGCGCGTAATTTTTTCGTGTACATTATTACCAAAAGAACTGAGACTCATTTTAACCGAAAGGACCAAAGTCGTGTCTGAAAGGTGAAGTGGAAAAGTGGAAGCCGCTTTAAGTTAACCCTGCTTGTGGACTGTTTCAAGATACTCTGCGCCAATCCTCAACCAAATTCTTGGGGACCTATAATGCATGAAGGATTTCATACCAGCTATTTTTTTTTCTTTTTTTTCGGGGGGGGGGGGGGGGAGAGGTGGCATGATAATGAAGGTGTCCCAATAACTTTTGACCAGGATTGCAGTGTTAGGGAACTTTTACCCTCTTTTTGCGCTAATAAATGATGTATCTGCATTTTTTTCGTAGCGATACCGTCCACAAGCGAGCGGTGGATGCTGTTTGTGCAACGTACAAGACGCTCTACGACGCTATTGTGAACGATAGTAACAAATACCCGGATGTTAAAACTTTGGTGCCTCGCACCCCAGATCAAGTAACTTCGCTCCTGACGTAGCGAATGAAAAATTAATCCTTATTTTTAACCACGGTGTAAATAAATAGAATAAGGGAATTTCTTGTTCTCTAAAATAACCCAAACTCTACAGGTGAGGAAGTTAGAATTTTAGTTTGATTAAAAAAGTGATTAATCTTCTGGCTGTATTAATGACCGGTCCCAGTATTGCAGTGCACTTTAATAAACCCTTTTATTATTAAGGGTGAGTCAGTACGTAAATTCACCTTACATTGTTCATACATTTTCATACATAGTGGTAATGAGAATAAAGACATATCAATTGGGGAATGATACAATGATGTAACAGCAGATTCTCTGCCTTCAGTTGAGGGAAGAGCTCTCAGATCTTTGAAGTGAAAATACTTAATTGCTGAGGAGTTTCTTCGAGCGTTTTCTCAAGAATTTTGTGAAGTGCACGTTACATTTAGTTGTAAAGCAGAGAGTCTTTGAAAACGACATTTTAAGAAAATTATGATTGATAAAAGAACGAAGTACATAATATTACATTGAACTCTTTTGAACGCGATCAAAGGAAAAAAAGTGAAGAAAAACTAAAAGGAAGACGTATTTAAAATAAATTAAGGAAACAAGATTGCACAGCTTGAAATTTTGAATAAATCGTCACGGTAAAAGTGTTTGTATGCGATTCTTGTTGTTATTAAACTTAAACTGTCTTAAATTAGCTACGAGAGTTCAAAGTGACAGGCACAAGGGTGAATGTATGCAGTGTATGAAGTATGTTGAAACAGACATAGTTTGATGCTACTCTCGTTTGCAGATTTAATGAATGTAACTGAAGAAGTTACAATTCATAGACCCAACGTTTCGACACTCCTGTTTAGTGCCTTCATCAGGGGTGATCTAAACGCTGCAACAAGAGGTCCTTTTATATGATTACTAATTAGCGGCCTTCTTTCTGACGAGGTGTAAATAGGCGTCAGGAAGCAAACCGCCATCGTCACGATTTAAAGGAGCGTGGGCGGAGTTAATATGCCAAGCCTCCAAACAAAGGCGCTGGTGGTAACGCCGATCAGTGGTGATAATTTTAGAATTATCCCACCCAATTGTATGGTTGGTTAGGCATGTATGCTCCGATAAAGCTGAATTTTCCTTTTTGCAAAGAAAAACCGCTTTTTGGTGCTCCTTTAACCGTGTACCAAACTAACGTTTGGTCTGTCCGATGTATTCGTTGTCACAGTATGTTAAAATTCTCGGAATTGGTGTTTCGGTGCTCAGAAATGAAGAAACGTCAATGATTAAGATGCGAGTGCGTGGTGCCCTTGAAAAATGGGAAAGGTGTCTCTGAAAGTCTTTGAAAATGTTGCGACTTTTTGGTCCGAAAAGGAGAACGAACTCTGTCAAAAAAACCAAGGATCTCTTCTCACTGAATCTTACTCCCAACCTCCGCCACGCGAACATCCCAAGCTCATCTTAGGAGGACGATGGGGTTTTCCCTCTGAGCAAGGGTTTTAGCGAAACAGCAATGTAACATGTGTTGGCACACTGGAAGCGAAACGTATCTCTCGCCTTGCAATTGGGCTGGCAAAACTACTAAAAAATTGAGTTTACGACCTGCCCTTTTTAATCATGGTTTCCTTGTCGTGGCTGACGACGCGTCTCTACCGTCAAACGTTGCGCTATTGAATCTTTTGACTTAAGTGGAGGCTGTAGTGAAACACGAAATACCGACATGTACGAGCCTTCCTTTCTTTGTTCTGAAACTTTTAGCTTCTATAGATTTTTTTTAGAGAAGCTTCTTGGCTCAGTTGGTAATAATGGCGGCAAGGATTTAAGGCCACTTTGAAGCGTCCTTCGTTGACCTTTTATGGATTCAGTTTCCACTTTTCCTCAGTAAATGAGATTCGTATTCTGATATTTCAATGACTGGTGGACTGAGGTAATTCTGCAGTTCCATATCTATTGTAATATGACTGACATCACACTTGCATGAAATATAATAAGACCACTGCTCGCTGTTTTTTTTTTTTTTGTATTAACATCCTGATTACTTTATTCAACGTCATTTCTTTCGGAATTTTCATTTCGTTTCCTCAGAAACGAACCAGCGTGGAATTGGCTCTCAAAAACTCTGGTGACTATGTTTACTCAGGTGTATACACTGGAATTCAAAGTGGTTGGAAAATTTTTTTTTTTTTAATTGTTTAACACGTGGTCAAGTAAGTTTCTAGACCAAACAAGAAACAGAAAGGTCTGTGTTGATTTAACGCTTCACAGAACACAAAGCGTCTATTTTAAAACATCATGCGTCTATTATAAAACATCATTTACTTCCATTCTGTTTACTTCTAAACGGGAATAGAGTAGTGAACGAATTTACTGTATCAGTGACAACTTTGATGATAATAAGTTAAATCTAACAGAAAAGTCCAAGCATACGAATCTCCACCCGAAGCTAAATAGGCAATCGTTTTAGGACTGAGGTACAAATCGTGAAATTTTAAAAAGCATCAACAAGTTCCAGTTTCAAACTTCTGTCGTCAAAGGTGAGATATTTTGACCTAGTGCTTAATTCTAATGACAATATCCGTCCGATTCTTATTCTTTTTCATTCATTAAACAAATCCTTGGACGAAACACATGGCACCAAGCTGGCTTTGTGGACTAATTTTTATTAATTTACGTAACTTGGTAGGTGTGATCTTTTTCTATTTCAGCGATCAGCTGACTTTCATTTTTCCCCGATCTCTTCACACAGTCGGTTATTAAATTGAGCAGGCTCTTGAAGAAAGAACCTCCAGTGCCTCCGCGTTTCGGTGCAAGTTACCACAGAAACATCCAGTTATCAAGATCACTTTTAAGCACACTAAGGTACGCTAAATAAATAATCCCCTCCGCCATGAACAAGAGGTTTATTTTTCAGATGTACAGACACAACTCTTTTTACTCTCAGAAACATTGTCCCCGAATCGTCTTCAATTCATCGGTCCTCTCACCATCCCATCTATCGTTCCATATAAGAGCTGCCTAAACTAGTTCGCGAATACTTTTGAGTAAAAAATAAAGATAAATTATCACATTTTGTTCAACCGTTTTGCAATTCTCAGATGCTTCTCAACCCAGCCAATCATTTTCCATGTGAAGCCGCGTTACAACTGACCAATACTAGGGCCGAGATGTTTAGTTATAATGAAGACCAGCTCCAAAATTACACAGACTATTTTACAGACTGGGATACGCCGCCACAGCAAATAGAAGGTCAAAAGCAAATCCAATACGAACCAGAAAAAAAGCACAACTCATCCATACTCACTGCAGGGAAAACCACTAGATAATCGAAGGGAGAAAAATAGGGAAAGAGAGCGGAAAAGACAGCAACGTTTGAAAGAAGCTTTTGAGGTCCTTCGCACGGTGATACCCGACTACTTTTCGGGAATTGAACCCGGAGAAAGGCTCACTAACATTAAAACTTTAAGGCTGGCAAAGAAATATATCGCTTCACTACATCAATTGTTAGGAAACAGTTAGTTTAGTTTATCTGAACTCTAAACCTTTTGACTCCCATGAGTGACCAAGACAGAATTTCTCCTTACAACATTAATACAATATCAACCAAAAAAGTGATGAGTATAAAGAAAAATATCAATCTGGAGATAATTAGTTGATCCAATACTAAATTCTCTGAACTAACATTATAAGAATTGTATAGTTGACAGTGAGGGGAATTAAAAATTTGATCTGGGGGTTAAAAGGTTAACACAACTTTCCTCATTTACAGTGCTGCACCACTATACTTTGTATGTTATAGTCTTCCCTGAAACAGCATCTTCTAACTCCAATATCTCTTAACCCCTTAACTGAGTTCATACATTGCATAAAAAACCATAAATCTTTGAAGTAACTTTGTCTCTCCATCCAACTCTCTCAGATGAGTAGCACAATCACCATGCCCATAGGGGGTTGACTGCAAACTTTCAATGATTTCTTCTGTTTTACATTTTCATTGAAGCCAAATCTTTGCTTACAGGTAAAATTGTTCTTATTGATTATAGTTAAAGCAAAAAATCAGAAAACCACATTACTGTCTTTGAGAAAATACCCGTGAAAGATGAAAAATCGAGCCAATTTTGGTTGTAACGCGTAACACAATCTCAGTGGTAAAATTTTTTAAATACATTTTTCACTGAAAAGAAAGCTCGTTAGAGCAAACAAATTACACCTAATGATAACACACAATAAACACTACATTTGAGCAAAACTTTGACATTTCAAGTTTATTAAAACGCATAGAAAAGATTCATTATTCTTAAGTATCCTTTGTGTAACGCTGGGTTTCAGAATTTGGAAGTACACCAAGTTGTTGTCCGCAGAATGACTGAACTGGAATCCTGTGGGAACAAAAACACATTAACCAAATGCTCATACTTGGTGTTCTAAAATAGCGAAAAATCAGTCTAAAGGATTGACTATAAACGGAGAAATATCAGTGTAAAACAGTCGCTACGGTTTTGTAAAACCTGATTACGCAATAATATTTTTCATCAACTTACCTTCTCCTTCGCTAATATACTTCAAACACGGCAAAGTCGGGTTTCGAAATCAATTACACTTCAATGCTCATAAGTTTCTCTTGTCATTTCCAAGTTTTCGGGTCCATATCTTTAGAAACGGCCAAAATATTCACTTTTGACCAAGTCGCTACGCTTTTTACCATGTTGACGCCATATTGAGAACGGAGTCTCGCCACAAATGCCACCAAAAGCGCTATGAAATCTGCTGTTTGCTCCGCCATTTTCGCCTTCATCTTTTCATCTCCGTGTCGAAAATATCTTGGTAACCTTTCCTATTTTGGTTTCTGCCATTTTATCAAGGGTCGGGGGTCTTCAAGCTCAATAATTTTTCTGAGATTTAGCCATCTGTAAATATCGCTTCAAGTGTGTCGGGAAATGGTGCTCGCCGACAAAGGAAACTCTCGCGTATGAAGATTTTCACCAGATTTAATATTTCTCACGATTTACAGCTCTCACTTTGTGGGTACACGTCGTGGTATTCTCTCTCCAAAATCGATCTCATCTGTCTGTAATTCTATATTTTATCCTTAAGATGAATAGCCTATTGTTACAATCACGCGTTTCGCAATCAGTTCATGCACGTAACATAAAAAGGTAACACAACTCGCTTCCGGTCACGACAAGTGCGCTTGACAAGAGGTATGGTTAACGAAAAGGAAGAAAAGCTTGCGAGGATCAAAGAGTGGAGGAGGAAAAAACAGGAAAAGAATAGGCTAAGGAATCTAAAATATAATGAAAAGAATCGCAAAAAGAGAGCTGAATTTCCAAGAGAAAAATGATGATGTGATCTTCAAGTTGTAAAAAGAGGCAGAAAGTCAGTTTTTAGAGTGCCAGTTGATCTCACTAGGGAGATACTAGCCTCCATGTAATACAAAATGTTATTATTTCTACTTTTTACTGTGTCAGTGAACTCGAAATTGATTATTTGTGAAAAAGACCACACCCACAAGGGATTATGGGTAAATACAAATTTGAATCAAATGTGACAAAAATAAAATAGTTTGAAATAAATCAGTTGTAATAATAAATGTGAGTTTAAAACAGACCTAAAGAAGTGATTTTGTCCCAAACTAGCAATTTTCACATTTTCCATACATGTTACAGAAGTGAGTATGGTGATTGTGCTACTCATCTCATTGATTCCTTGCTTCAACATAATCTGATAATGGCCAATAATTGAACAATTATTGTTAAACTAGTAAGAAAGAACTGGCTCATGAACATCAGAACATCCAAATATTGATGATACTGATGTCTGATAATAAGATGTAAACAGAGGAGCAAAATTTGAACTGAGAACAAAATCTTGGTATAACAGATGAAAAGAGTGCTGTAAAGTAATCTCATTATTCTATTTAATTTGACACATATAAAAACATCCTTTCAAAATTCTATATTAAATAGTGGAAGCCTTTAATTTCTATTTGTGGACAGGTAAAAAATTTCTTCCTTTTTTTTTCTTTAACCCCTTAACTCCCATGAGTAACCAAGACAGAATTTCTCCTTACAATACCAAGTAGACAAGTGATGAGAAAAAAGAAAAATCTTAATTAGGGAATTATTAGTTGATCCCTTACCAAGTTCTCCAAACTAACATCACAAGAACTATATGGCAGACAGTAAGGAGAATTACTAATGAGATCTTTGGAGTTAAAGGATTAACTCTCATGAGTGACAAGGACAGACTTTCCCCTTCCAAATATCAATACAATATCAAGCAGACATGTAATGAGAGTAAAAAAATATTAATTACATGATCATTGGTTGATCCAATAACAAAGACTCTCAGAACTAACATCTGCTGTATGGTAGACAGAGAGGAGAATTAATAATGAAATATTGGGGGTGAAAGAATTAAATCAGTTTTTCTAGGTCAACTACCATTCATTTTAAGATCCTCCTCATCATCCCACACAACTGTACAATCAAACACATCCTCAAAGGATTCTATAAAAGGTTCAATGGCATCCTTGGTTTGTACAACTTGGTTAGTCTCTCTTGTAAGTGATGTAACACCTTTACCAATAATCCCACAAGGTGTAAATTGTTCAAACCAACTCAGATCAATATTGCAGTTCAGTGCAATGCCATGAGTAGTGATCCAATGACCTGCATGAACACCTGTAAACACAAGTGGAGCATTAATTATAAGGTAATTAACTCTTTGACCCTTACAAGTGACTAACACAGGGCGTGAAATTGCGCCTAATACAGGCGCCAATGCGTCTAAATTTTTCACTTTCAGGACCAAATCCTGAAAGTTAGTCGCCAAATTGGCGACTAGAACGTTTCATCATAACCTTACCAAGAGATATAGTGAATTAAAAAGATTTGCAAAGATAAATCCGCGGCAAACTTCCTCGTTTGGTTTGTTTCCAAAACGTAGCACATGCATCTCGATCGATAACTAGATGCCATCTTGGATTTAGATGAGCCTGAACATTGTATATCATCTATCCTAGTGTCCACTTTGTAGCACATTAAAGACCTTTTCCCTAACTTAATTTTGGAGGGTCTATCTAGAACGCTGACAGCGTAAAGAAAGATTTTGTTTGTCTTTGAAAATGGCGACCAACTTTTTTTGAATTGGCTACCACTTTGAAGAATTTAGGAGCCAAGTGGCTATAAGAAAAAAAAAGTTAATTTCACGCCCTGTAACATTAAATATCTCCCAACAATATCCTTTCTGAATCAGACATAGAGGTCAGAAGAATAAAGGAAATGATAACATACTAATGACGCTCTTGATTGTTCAACAAATTCTCATTGTCAACACTCTATAGGGACTGTATAGAAAACAGTATAAAAAATATGCATACTGATGCTGGGCTGTAAAGGGTTAAACCAGAAGTGACCATTATATGAGATCAGTCTCTCTATAGTACAGCTACATGAACTGGATGCTACCTCTTAAAATGGGGGTACACACATGTTGAAAAATTGAGAGAGCAGGTCGATCTGACAGACCCTAAACAACACAGTAAATATTTGAGAAGTTTCAAATATTTACTGAATTTCCTGTGGCAATTTACCTAAGACAGTCATGTATCTCATTTCCTGGCAAAATTGTTCTTGTTCTATCTCTATAGTCCAAGGTCCATCTGAGTCAGAATGTGCAAGAAAAAATGCAAGAGGTTTGTGCAATTGCTGTTTAATGCTTCAGATTTTCATGGTACAGCAATTCAAATTTGCAATTCTCGTACACATTTCCATCTCACTGCATTTGCTGAGTAACGCAGACATTAGTTTCATGGCTGCCACATGCATAGTATGATTCTAGTATAGGCAACAGGCATTTAAGAAAAGATTGAGGCATGAATTTGCCATACTCTGATCTGCAGAGTGAACTGAGGAATGACGTAGTTGCACTAAGATCGAGGCATGAACTTGCCATACTCTGATCTGCGGAGTGAACTGACGTTTGCAAAATGACGTAGTAGCACTAAGATTTTCCTTCCTTCATTGCCCCACCTCTTCCCATATAGAAAAAAATTTGGGGGGGGGGGGAGCTACGTTCCCTCCTCTTTGCGGGAAGTGCGCTGGTTCTTTTTCGTCCTCTAATTTATCTCATAACAAACCATGAGCCTTTCTGTTCTCACCTATGGCAGCAATTTTGTTGTCCTTAACCCAGACGCCAGTATCACAAGTTGTTTCTGCGTGAACACCAAACCTCTTACAAGTTTCTGTCAAGGTTTTTTCCAAGGAAGCAACATACCATCGTAAACTTTTCTTGAAACAAGCTAAGTTTAGCACAGGATAACAGACTAATTGTCCAGGACCGTGAAATGTCACTAGCCCTCCACGGTTAGTATAGTGAAATTCAGCTCCAAGATCCTCCAAGCGCCTCTTCTCCTTGGCATCCACGCTCTTCTTTCGGATTCCGACGGTAAAAACGGGCGTATGCTCATAAAAAAGCAAAACATTTTTAGCACTGTTTGTTTCTTTGACTTTTATTTTTTCCAAGTGCTGTCTAACAATCGCATTTTGAACTTCTAAAGCCGGTAGAAAACCAAGTTTCTCCAATTTTCGAGCAAATACCAAACGATTAACGGCCGCCATGTTGAAATACTATGTGGCCAGGCAAAAGAGATTTCGTTGCCAGCCCCTTACGAGTTAACCGCGTGATTTCCAATATGTCGGACGAAGCCAGTTTGAAGTGCACCCATGTAATATTTGACTTGGATGGATTGATGTTAGGTAAGTTCAATTATTTATTCCGCTGACACGATTCCAGGACTTGTCAGGAATAACTTCCACGCATCCAAATTTTGAAAAAATTCCGGATTGTGGTACGCAAAAATATACAGCTATAAACAAGCGGTGGCCTATACCGTGCGCCGATAATTATAACCTGGCTGACTTTATTATTTCATGAGACGAATTTTGTTTACTGCTAATTAAGGAAATTGCAAATCGGCAACCGAGATGAATAATTTGAAAACATTCAAATCTCAATAATAATAACCAGGTTGGAATTATTTATGAAAATTTTACTAGCCAACCTTTTGGAAACATTCCCATTTCTCCCTCTTCTATTTTGATAACGAGAAATTTTGACCATCAAAATAGGACGAAAAGAGCTTGATATTGAGAGGGGAGCAAGGTGGTTGCTTCTTAAAAGAACACTGTAAAAAATTTATTCTGGAAGAGCAGCGAGGCAAGATCTCAGAAATGTAGCCAGCCCATTCTACTGAACTTTAATGTTGACACCTGGACATATACATGCATTTAACTTTAGGAGACTGTTTTAAAATATAAGAAGTTGGCTGTGGCCTATGATTGAATATGTTTTGTAGACCAGGAAGGTTACAATGCATTTTTTAGGTGTTGACTGGATGAATAGTGGTTCATTAGGAAGTAAGAAGGGTGCTTCTTTTGCATAAGGTTGCAGGTGGCACCTGCATGCTGTTAATGATATTTGTGTTCAGAAGTAGTTTCTGATGAATATAAGACATTTTACTTAATATGTATTTTTATGAAATCAAAGCCGCTAATCTTTGACTCTAGCAGAGCAGGAGGTTCAAAAGAGTGAGAGGCTTGGAGGCTTAAAAAAATTATACAAAGATTACAGGACATTCATTAGGTTTCTGTAGACTGGACATTATGTAGTATACCAACTTGGCAATGGTTTTTGACTGAAAATTACACTCTCTATTACTTTTGAGCTCAAGGTGTTATTGAAAACAATTTATGAAGGCAGTTTACCCACAGCTGTGCAGAGTACAGGGGCATGGTAAGGATTTCTTAAAGGAAGGAGAGAAGGGGATGACACTGTGTCAAGCAGAGGGTGTTCACAAGTTTTTGCCACCTGAATATTGTAGATTAATTGCTTAAAAAGGCTTACAAAGGGGGAAGGGGGGATCACAGGTGCCCAGGACTCCTCCTAGCTACACCCTTGGAAAGGAGTTGTTGGACCCTTGAATGTTGAGGGTCTGAAAATAATTGTGTGAAGATTCAGTTACATTATCTACCTAACTTTGATTTTTTTAATTTCAACGACATCTTTTGATAGAGATTATTGCATCAGTTATAAGTTAGTAATAAGTCTTATAATTTGGTCATTAATTTTAACCCTTTAACTCTCAAGATCTGATTATCAATTCTCCTCTCTAGCTGCTACACATTTCCTTGTTAATAAGTTATTTAGAACTTGGCTAATGAATCACACTCCACTTTTCAAAACAGTCCTTTTTCAGGACTTTTTTCACCTGGATAATCAGACTTTGCTATTAATGGTTATATCAATAATCTTTCAATATTTTGCACCCAAGATACAGAATCAATTTACACCAGAGTGACTCAAGAAATACTAGACCCTTATGGCAAGACATTTGATTGGTCAGTTAAATCAAAGATGATGGGACGCAGCCCGATGGGAGCTGCTCAGGTTTTGGTAGAAGAACTTCAGCTGCCACTGACATCTGAAGAATTTGTTGAGTTGTCAAAAGAGAAACTTCTGCAGTTGTTTCCATCAGCTCCTTTGTTACCTGGTATGAATGTAATTCTTTTAATCAGGCTTGTGAGAGAAGAACAGATGGTGGGTTGAAAGTTTTAAAAACTATTCTTTTCCAGTTGGTCATTGATATAAGGGAAGACGATAATTCCGAAATCAATATTTGGGAAGCTAGTGAGAAACACGAAGGTCCAGTGTTCAGTGCTATGGACTCGAGGTTGAATGTTAATTTAGCATTATTAATAGAGTTGATAACTAAATTGACCACTGTAAAGAGTTTAAAAGCTAGCATTTGAGTGTTAGCACTTTGTCAGAGGTGGAAATTCCTCCAATCACTCTGAAAAAGGGCTAGACGTCAAACACCAGCTTTTAAACTCTTTACCATGGCCAATCTACATTATCAACTCAGTTGATAATGCTAAATTACCCTGTTATACTCTCCCACTGATGCAGCACCACAGTTTCTTTAAGAACTTACCCCTTTATCCAGATTAAAAGGTCTGTTTTCTTACCCAGGTTAGGTCATTGTGTTATGTTCTTGAACAAGACACTATTCTCTCATGCTACCTCTCTCCATCCAAAAATATTATTAGACATCACCAAACTGTCAGGGAAACTGGACAAAATACTGGTGGCAACTAGATGATGGCTAGCCTATTTGCAGGCATACCTTTCCCCCATCCTCCCTTCCGTTTCACCTAGGAGGGAGGATACTGCCACATGTAGGCTATGGGATGAGCTGGATTCCAGTCCATAGGGAGTAGCAATATATCTTGCCAATTCTTGCTTCTGAAATTAAGATAAGCTCTAACAGAATGGCACCTCAGGCTTGTAACCTGCCTTCACATGAATGCAGAAAGCTTCTGTAATTTACCATAGGGCAAAAGGCTCTAAATGCTGGGTCTTGACTAGTGACCCAGGAAAGCCAAAGTCACCAAAAGTAAGTATTTCATCATAGGCTATTTTCGATATATTGAAATTCAAACTTGGCTCTGAGGCTTGGGGGAATAAAATAAAAGAAATCACATCAAGATTGAGGGATGAATAATTAATTTCTTTTACTTTATTCTCCCCAGCCCTGGATTCACTTTAGAATTTTAATACATCAAAAATAGCCTATTGCCACTTGGAGGAAACACCATGAGGGTAAGGGAAATTGGTCTGTTTAGAATTGAGGTCAATCAAACTCTTTGTAACAAAAGAGGATAACCTGTAATAACGAAAACAGGTGTTGAAAAAAACTTAATTGCGGTATGGGCAGGGCCCCATTTCCGGAAAATCCTGCCTATGTCCCTGATCCAAATGAATTCCTGATTGTTATTATTCTTGCATTTATTTTCTTTATATATATATATATATATATATATATATATATATATATATATATATATATATATATATTTATTTACCTGTAGGAGTAGAAAGGCTTGTTCGTCATCTTCACAAGCACAAAATCCCCATTGCAGTTGCTACAGGATCTAGTGCATCCCAATACAAAATCAAGACATCGAATCAGAAAGACCTCTTCCAGCTTTTTTCACACACTGTGAAATCTGACGATCCAGAACTAAAACACTCTAAACCTGCTCCTGATATTTTTCAATTGGCTGCCGCGAGGTTCCACGCCCCTCCCACCTCACCACGTCACGTGCTTGTACTAGAGGACGCGCCAAACGGAGTCACAGCTGCACGCGCCGCTGGAATGAATGTTGTCATGGTACCCGACAAGAGGGTAGATAAGTCAAAATGTTCGCAAGCTCATTTGGTTCTTGACTCACTCGAAGAATTCGATCCAACCGCTTGGGGTTTTCCTCCCTTTTGACCGAAAAACAATTCATAGACATAAATTGTGCGGATAAGAATTATCTTACATTTATTAGCTTTTCACGAAAATTTTGTAATCATTCACATCTGAGATAGATTTTCAGTATAACATAGATATTTAAATGAGTGGTTCGGACAGGTATCAGTGTGTCAAATTAAGAGCGATCTCTCAAATATCAGTATTGCTAAACTACAATGTCTTCATTTAAAGTGGACACGAACCAAACGAATCTTTGTAGTAGAACATTCATTCGACTACCGATAACTCGAGCCTTCAACGGAAATTGAAAAAGGGTTCGAGTTATTGGGGCTGAAAACAAAGGACTGGAAATGAGGGAAAACGGTGTTTACTGTTTTAATATTCATACAGTGTGCATTTTAATCGAAGTTCTTTGTATAGAAGTCGAGTGAAAATGGAACTCCAAATTATTGTTGAAATCAGAAACTAACGTAAAGTGGCTGCTTCAGGATAAATTAAATGTTTTGAATCACAGTACACTGTTTTGATTTGTTGTTTGATGACAGACGTGGTTCGACGCGGGTAGAAAATTATCTGAAGGGAGACGAAAATTGCCTGGAGTTAGCGGGGGTTCGAGGGATCGAGTTACCGAGGGTAAGACTGCAATAAATGTATGACGGAAATCCAAGTGAAATTGATTTTGGTTCAAGTTAGCGAGGGTTCGATTTACTGGGAATCGACTGTATTGCATCCTGATCTTACTGAGTTCCGCTAATCGATCCAATCACTATCCACGAGTTTTACGGGAAATTTACCAAACCCTTTGACTCTAAAGAGTGCATGTGATTAGCATCTAATTTCTCCCAACAATATCACCCCTAAATCACACTTTAAGGCCACGAGAATACGGGAAATATTCACCAACCAAAGAAGCTCAAGATGATTAACCAAGTTCCCCTTGTCAGCGCCGCAATAGATGGAGAGAGAACAGTACGGAGAATTTGCATACTGATGATAGGGTGTTAAGGATTAAGTAAAGAACCAATTTATTCACACGGATACTCTGGCAAATAAAGGAATAACCTGCTATTTTAAGGATCCACCATAGTATAAATTGCAAGTTAGTATACAGAGCAGCGCAGCGCTGCGCCTGCTTTACATTTGGTCAGCAGGTTGGCGCTTATTCCAAGGATAAAGAAAGGCGCTTTCATGAATCTGTGCACCGGTTTGAGCAATTGCGGTGATTAAAAAAACCTACGCGCTTCATGTCTTACTTTTAAAGAAGCCTGAGTTATGCACGTGTAGCAAGCTCTGTTATGGTAAGGCGGGGATAGGGTAAGTCGGTCGACAACCAACTCCTGTGGACATTTAGTAAGTTTTGTAGGTATTCCCAGGTAGCTTTTCTAATTTTCATAGCATTTCCGAATTCTCTATTTCTGATAAAAATTGATTATTTATTGAATATGTATAAAGAATACATATTCGGGCTTCATTTCATAATAGGATCTGGTGCAAAATTTGGCGTAACTCTCCAACCGTTATCTTTCGATAGCTATACTGTTAGTCTATGCAGTTCGAGTGTTCGAGAATTCAAACGCGCTCTTTAAATGACAAACGTCGCGATAAACTGAGTTTTATCTTCTAGTTCCTCTTTGTTCTCGTTAGCTCCGCAGTTCCTCACTATCACACAGGAGGAAGATCAAGCGAGTCATATTTGTGTTCGAAGAGTTTACGATGCTAATCTTTCAAAGTCATAATCACATAGGCCTCCAGACTAGGCTTGTTACTTTTCACGAAAAAACAAAAGGAACGGGTTTTTTCAGCGTGTAATTGTTAGTTTAATGGAGAAAGGGGTGTTCTCTAAAAATCTTTTCAATTGTTAAAAAACGAAGTTAAAAAATTAGTGGTTACCTCATTGTCAACCTGAGTTGGAATAGTCTAACGATCATTTATGCAACAACAGGCCCATTTCTCGAAAGGCATGGTCAATTGCCAATCCCGAATGGCTTTTCATTTTTGGTCGTGTCTAGCATTTAGGATCGAGGTATCTATTGGTTTAAATTAAAAAAACAATGTTTATTCATAAATGAAATAGAACGTGTTGGGTTATGAGCCAAGAATAAAACTATTATTCCTTTGACTTAAATTTTAAAATATGGTTTAGTGCCCATAAAGTTACCGAAACTTTGGAACAATGAGCGCTTGGACGACAAAATGTATCGAGTGGGTAATGGAAACACCAAAAAAAGGACAAACTTTCCCAGCTGTGAGAAGGTGTTCAGTTGACCTTAAAATCATGTAGGTTCACACCAAACTGATGTAAATAATACATGTCTGTGATATGGCTTAGAGAAACACTTCAGATGTGTTACAGCTACACTGCTCTATTTTTTTGGTCACCCAAATAAATTTTGAATTACGCTAAACAATGGTTAACATAAATGAATAAACGGGGGAAGCTTTTTAAGAAACTGTGGTGCTGCGTCGACGGGAGAGTATAACAAGTTCTGACAAAGGGCCAATGCTCGAAACGTTAGCTTTCAAACTCTTTACAGTGATCAATTACGCTTAGCTATCAACTCAGTTGACAATACCAAATTACCTTGTGTGGTTAACAAAACTTACTAACGTGTTGAAAACATCAAAAGGTATTCAAGTTGTTGTCACACTGAAAGATATGAATGACACTAAAAAAGGTGTGAAACACAATTCAGCCGTGTGTGCACCAAATTAAAGTTAATTTTCCCCACCACTAGAGGATTTATAATTAATTATCCTAAGTGTAAATTAATTTCGTTCCGGCGAAAAAAAGGCGCGGTGCCAGCACCTTTTTAGTTTTCTTAACAGGGGATCTCAATGGGTTTAACCGTTAGCCGTAAAAACGGCAAAATATCAAGCAGTAAGGAGTACAAAGCGTCAAATTCTAACCGATAGTCGCAAAAAAGGAAGTCAGCAGTAAAAACTTTTTTTAAATGTAACGGAAGGAAATAAACCGTTGTCCTTAAAATGGCTAAAATTGTGATTGTTAATAAAAGCTATAAAAGCCTTCGCCCCATGGAGCAGTGTTGGGACCCTTTAAACAAAGGGAATCAGGAAATAAAAATTGAGATTGTAAAAATTAATCACTACTCTAAGTGATAATTGCTTCATTTCTTTTATTAAAATTTTAGCAGTGTATAGCAACGGAACTTCTGGTCAATGGACGAACAATGAAAAGAGAAGCCCTAAATCTTGCGAAGACTTATCTCACGGGACTCCGCATTACCACGTGTTTGACAGCGTGGTCTAAATGTTCTATCTTTCCCTACTGAGAGTGAGCCACCTACCAAGTAAAATTAAAGTGTTTACGAAAGGCTCAATTCAAAATGAAAACAGTCATGTCTGAACAAAAGACCTTAATTTGAGCTGAGTAGTAGGATGGTATAGGATAGGATATTACCAATAGGATGGTTTAAGTTAGGACCAAAGATCATGCAATCTCAGCCTTTCTAATCCCTCTCCAAAGGGGCTTGCCTTAGAATAATTTTGATAGTTGTCTTTGTTTCGCTTTAAAGTCGTCCTGGAGTATTGCCCAGTTTGGCTCATCAAAGTAAAAGTTAAGTATTTTAAGTTTACTAATCAAGTTTGATGGTTATTTCCTAGACTTCTAGCTCACTTAATAAGGGTGTTTTTTTTGGTTTCCTTTTTTCAGAAATTCCTCGAACTTATTCCCGTCCTGAATTACTCATTTATTAATCTTTTTCTCTCTCAATTTATGTTACACATTTTCATCTTTTTTGCGCTGTGAATTTAATGTAAAAAATAAATTTTAAATTTTAAATAAAATATCCCTCAATCGATATTTCTACTCCACCTCATCACCCTTTTTTTTGAAAATGTATTAATACTAGCTGTAAAGAGGAATTCTTCTTTGGTCATTCATAGGAGTGAAAGGGTTAATCACCTCTTAGGGTCAAGTGCAAACTTTCACAATTACGCAAGATGCTAACCTGAACTCAGGAAGAATTCATTATATTTCTATGACCTGATTTGCATGGTAACACGGCTTACACTGAACTTTCAACCACGCCGGCTTGATAAAATGGTCGCTGAACTAAGTCATACTGATGTCATTTAGCTGTGGCGGTTGATTTGAACCTCAGGTCAGATTGACGTCCAACTATTTTTTGGCTCACAAGGTTCTTTCCGATTGCAATGGATGAAGTGTATACAGTGCTATTTATCCAGTTTTTTTTGGAAATACATTCAGTCCGATTTGAAGGCTTTTCAGGCTGGAGTTTTGGACATGAAGAAAAGAATAATGTTATATCTTATAGTTCTTAACAGTGTATGCCTGGAAATTCAATTTTTTAGGATGAAATTACACGACATCTTTATTTAATACAGTCATGAAAGTGCATGGCATGACTTCAAAACAAAATTTTCCCTGCTCAATCACTGAACATATTTTCTTGCCTATAGAGCTACGCTGGGTGCGCTATACGGCGTCTATAGCATAAATTTTTAGTTTAGTGTAAAGTTACGCTGAAAAACTTGTTTCTTTTTCAGTTAAGTTTTTCTCTACGTCAGAATAGAAATTTCAATTGGGCGTCTGGAACGAGTGTTTAGGGATTGAGTTGGTCTCGTTTTGCCGTACATTGTGATTGGTCCACAAAACTCGCGCCACTCTCGTCGTAACCAATCGCGACATGTTCATTCGCGGGTTCCTTACGGAATCGCGCCCATTGAAAAGCGTCGCCCGAGAAAAGTGGGGTACCCATGATGCTTTGCGGGCGCAATGACCTAGGAATGAGGTTGCAAACGCTCACCGCCAACTTCGGTCGCTTTAGATCTGAATTGACAAATTCCCAAACGGGAGTTGTAAAATTTCGCTTTGCGTCCGTTTAGAGACAATGGAGATACAATTGGAGCAATTAGCATTGTTTCAAAGTGACGAAATGCTCTTTTCGTCGGTAAAGAGCGAGGGCCGCGTTTGCATATCAAAAGAGCGTGAAGTGTTCATCCGTAAGCTTATGAGCGTGAGCGTGCACCTACGTGGAGCGGGAATCTACAACGTATACTTAAGCTTTTCGAAAAGTAATTAGACTACTGACGTGTTATCTGAAACTGACGGCAATAACGGGCCAAAAAGGAAGGTAAAATTCCGCACAGCCCCACACTACATTATACGTTTAGTTCTTGGATAGAGTGACAAAAACAATACTTTACCATTGGGAAAACAGATTTGTTTTACGATAGTATGGGGCAGTACGGAAGTTTTACTAAAAGGAATATTTCTGTGATGGTTTGCTTTCTTGGCGAAGTTGATGGTCGAACCTCGCAAATCTGCCGCATTTGAGTCTTAACACAAATTGAAAACCCGGCATTTGAAAGGTAATTTAATTTTACATCTGACCGATTTTTAAACAATATAACCTAATCAAGATAACGCCACTAATTACGTCTATTCTTCTTCGATGAAAAGCGCTACGTTTCGGTTGTCTGCACAAGAAACAATACTTTCGAACACTGCGTACACGGGGGATTACATGATTGACAGTCGGATTGACAGGCCTGCGTGAAGTTACGCATGCTCTCTTTCTCTTTTCTAGCTTATTTGCATTTTCCCGTGCGACGTTTTTCAATGGGCGCGATTCTGTAATGTTCCCGCGCTGCATCAAGGTAGCATCAGTACTTTTTCCTGATTTCTTACAGGCTTCTTACGGCTTTTATCTTTGTCTTAATCGGAAGATTTTATAACTTTTGTTTTGGTTTTACAGCAATCTAAAAGCGCATTTCCTTTCCGTACCGCGTACAACTGTGTTGCTCTGAAGCATAACGCTTGCTTAATTTTCCAAATACGATTTCGTTCTTACCATGACTTTTTAATGAGTATTGGTCAAAAGCAAAGAATGAGAATTGAAAAATCATATATTTGTAATCGTTTTTATTGACACTTTTTATTTTACTACAATTTTGCTTGATAAGTACATAGGTTGTTTTTCTTTTGAATTTGTCGTATTGCACACTTTTTTCTTTAAGAAGTTTTTATTAATAACGCATGTTTTTTGTTTTTGTTTTTTCAAATAAAGATTGGAACATATCTGCCCCACAAAGTTCACGTAACATTATATATCTGTTAAACAGGTGAAGTCGTTAAAAGAGAAATTGTCATTTTCTCTAAAATATCCACAACCGCAGAAATCGCTCATTGAAGTCTGATCATTGTCATCGAGCAGTTCAGACAAAGCTTCGATGTAATTCGTAGCCAATCTGAGAGTTTCAATCTGAGTTAGCTTTCCATCAGGTCCTTTCCCCGATAAATAATCTGGAATAACACTGCGAAGCACATCGAAAGCGCTGTTTAGTCGGCCTTGTCTTTCCCTTTCTCTAGCGTTTCTCCGAAGCTGTCTGTATCGTTTGACGGGCGCCGAAACAGTAACCTTCGGCCTCTTTCCGTTGTGTTTTCGTGTTTCTTCGTTTTTTTTCAAAGCTTGTTCGCGATAGAGCCACGGATAACGTCGCTCCTCGGCAAAAGTAACAGCGAATATTTTCTCCTGTTCAGGCGGTTGAAACGTCACTTGGCTGACCATTATTTACTTGTCAGTATTCCCTGTTAAAAACCAAATTTAAAGCATGAAAATGAAATAATAGACTCCGCGCTCCTTTTAATAACGTGCAATGCTTGATATTTTTTTGTTTTATAGAAACTGTTCACTTGTTTGACTTACGGATCGTAAAGTAGGGGTGAAATTTGTTATGAATGATCACTTTTTTTGTTAACCGCGTACTTTTGTTAAAACACAAGGTATAAATTAATCAAGACTGATTAGTTTGAGTCTGAAAGGAAGTTGTGCTTGGATATACGCTGTAACCTCGATTGACATTATTACAATATATGCTTCAAAAAGAGTAAAACATTCCTTATTGGATAAACCCGTTTTTTTTTTTTTACTGTTGTGTGAAGCAAAAAAAAAATCAACTCCACAAGGACAAGGAGACAAAAAGTCACAGCAGGAACTCTTGGAATTTATTTTTCAAAAAGCAACCTTTTGAAAAAGTTCTCTTTACGTGTCAAAATCCTAATTTTGCGACTACAAGAATTGATCGATTGATGCTGGTTGATTGAGCGTAATATTGCAATTAACAAAAGGTCTTGAAAAGAACGGTTCTTACCTTAAAAAATTGTGCTAAAATTAAAACATCTCCAAGGTAGAAAAACAGATTTCTGTGCGGAATAAATTCAGACACTCGCACAAAATCTCAAAGAGGACAATTGTCTTTTAAAAAGTGGTCGTTTTAGTTTTTCTTTCTCAAAATCACGAAGCCAGTCAACTGGGCGCAAAGTAGTAAGCGTCGTGTCTGATTTTTTTACACGTGAAAAAACTTAACAATTCTTATTCAACTCACGTCTCAACTGACTTAAATCTAGCGATATCGTGTAACCGAATAATTTATTCCAGTTGAATTAACAAAAAAGACGACCATCTCAACAAGCTGATTTTTCCCTTTTTTGTTCGATGGCTGCTTATGACTTGAAATATTTTTTTTTTCGAGTATGAGAAACATTTGTAGCGAGGATTCAAGAATCTATTCCCAAATTGCCAGTCAGAATCATAAACAACGCCGAGGAAAGTGCATCATTTAATGGAATAATAGAACTCTGTTTTGTTAGTTTTAAATTTCTAGTTTATCTGGTCTGATTTAGACAAATAAAAGAACAATTCCAGACACGCTGTCTAGCGTTGTTTCGGGTTAGCGTGGGGGGGCAAGTCTTGAAAATCGAAACGTCCGCGTCATAAATTGATTTTAAAATTGAATTGTTTGTTATGTGGTTATTAGTTGTTCTTTTTTTAATGGCAAGTTAGCGGCACTTTGCCAAAGATTGAAGACTTCCCGTGAAGTTACTCTGTAAGAATATGATTTTGCGTCTAAGAAAAATTGAAATAACTCTGATCTCCTTTAAGAGGTAAATACCGCAAAATATGAACAGTGTTTGAAAACCAGGGCGTTTCGCATAAGTTAAAATGGTGCGAAAACTAAAAAGAATTGCTTATTAAAAATTAAGACTGCAACAGAACTCTAATTCAGATCTAAATTTTGTTCAAAATTAATCGTAGGAGCATTTCCTAGTTGGCAAATATAACAAATAAAATACTCTCTTACCTCGTGTTTTTTTTTTTTTTTCGTAATATCGCCGACTTGCTCTATGGCAATACACTTTAACGACGGTCTTTTAACTTGTAGTGCGTTTGCTGAGGTTACCGTCGATAATTTGATAATGGGTCGTGATGTGCTCTTTTAAAGCCCGTGAAAACAATACCAAAACTTATCCGTACTGGAGTGAATACAGGGCCATTATCTGCATAAAGAGCGTTATTATATGCACATATGATCGCATGAGCAAAACAAAAACAAGGGGTTTTCGAGTTTTAATTGTATTTTTGTCTGTATTAAGAGATCTTTATCGTGTTTAATGAGATCATCGGCGGATAGCAAAAAAAAACGCGCCTTTTTCAACGTTTATCAATAAGAAATTATTATGATTAAGATGATCAGCGATTACTACTTTGCGATGGAGATTCCTTATAAAGAATCTATGAAGTTGTCAACAGCAAACACAGAAAATGAAACAGAAATAAGATGTATTAAAAGTGCTCTCGAGTAATCACTGGATTGCTGACACAATGCGATCTTTTAATAAGTTTGCTGTTTCTGCGAGATGTTTCACAGAAGAAAGGCTTTATGTCTATTTACTCTTGATAGAAATGTTTATGATAACGGAGAAACTCATCATAATTTTTTTACGTTTTCCTCGCCAAAGTTCCTTCGTGTTTCCCAAAGAGATTTCAAGCGCACTTGATAATGTATTGTGCGCATGCGCTTACAATAGGGCACAAATCCTGTTGTGAGAGGACACAGTTGGTTCCGCCTGGATCAAAACGGATAAAGCGAATGTTCTTCAACATTTCCTTCATTCTCGAAAAATACAACAACTGAACAAGTAGACCAAAACGATTTTAGTTTATACCACACCCGGCTCTCTTAGAGACAAAGTTCTGCCTAACGTCGGCTTTCGTTTTTTTTCAAGTTATTTTTGTTTTTGTTGTTTTTAATTTCTAGTCAATAAAAAAGAGAGAATATGCCTCTTGACGCCGTTGCTTCTAAATTTTTGCACAAGTGACTAGCCTGCTGGCAGCAGTGGAGTTTACTGTATAGATTGTTGTAGCACAGTGGAGATTTCTTTCGAACAATACAAGGTACGCACAAATATTTACAGAAGACGTAAAGAAAATTCCGTGAACAATCATCGAGTCAAAAGGCATTTTGTGCCGGCTCGCAAAGTGACAAAGACACAATGATGACACGCTCTCGCATTAAGTTTTGTCGTGGGGAAACTCATGTTGAGTGTCGAGTGTCCAAAATTTGCTGGAAAGTGGGTATGGACAGGCACAAGTAAATCATTTGGCAAGGGATGCTTTGTTCGAGTTTGGGACAGGGGTGTCGTTAGCTTCTCTTAGCACACACAAGGAGACTTATCCCTGTACGGCTTTGAAAGATCAAGCACATCTGCATCGCCTGATTACAACTGTATAACAATGAACAATCACTTACGAATGATAACCCCCGTTTACCCATGTGCACAATATCTTTTCTTAAAAGTTATCGACAGGGTGTGGACGATATGGAAGATAAGGATACGCCAGACTGTCCACACATGGCCGAGTTACTGCGGCAAGGAATCATCTTCAGGAGATTCTGGCAACAAGCAGGCGAACATATGAGTGATGTAGGCTTCATTTAATAAACATGATCTCACTCAATGAGCCACATGTCTCGATAAAAGGATTTTTGCATAATCATTTGAAACCTTTTGGAGAATGAAAAAAATCAATTGTTTCCAATTATTATTGCCAAAACCGTGTTGAGTATTGACCGCAAGCGATGGAAATACAGGATAATGAATGGAGTCTTTTGACCGCTTGTAATCCATGACATTAAACTTAAAAACTGCACGTGTATTTAATAACGCATGAACATCGCAAACAAGGTTCGAGGTGCGTTTCAACGAAAGTGATATCATGTTTGTTCGTTCAACATCCGGGAAGGGTCGACCCAACTCGGTCGACCTTAAAAAAGCCTTCACATTTCCTCTTGTTTACATGACTAAAATAAACAAGAAAGCAGTTTGTAAAAGAACTTTTCAATGAAGCATATGGTTGAAAATTGTTCCCCAATCTCAAGCTACTAAGAGAAACCATCTCGGCCGCACAAGTGACAGCTTTGGAGGTTAAAAATCAATTATTTCCTGAAGTATTAGACAATAAGGCAATTGAAGAGTTCGAAAAGAAGAGCAAGATGACATAGGGGACAAAGAAATGTTAAATTCTCGTGTAATAGTCATACTAAACTAAAGGGGAGGAAAGCTAGCCCTAAATTCGCTCTACGAGGGCTGAAATGTTGTAGTTCGCACCGGCTCAGCATGGCAAAGAAAAAGACCATCAATGATCTATACTGTAAGACAGATTAGGGGTGTAATTTATTTCATATGGTTAAGGGTAACGATCGACACCTGAGCTTCATAGAGAAAAATAAACGCCTTTCTGAGTAAATACAAAAACCTAGTTTGCCTGGAGTTTGATAAGAAAATATAACATTTTTTCGTACCTCACTTTGGTTACCAAGCGCTTGTGCTCAATAAAACGAACCTTTGTTGGGTTTGATTTAATTAGCATCTATTTGTTTTGTTTTATTTGCCACCAAAATGGCATAAAAACGGGGCCTTAAAACCGACTATTTCGGCGTGATTTTGCTAACATATTTCCTCCTTGGGAAAAAAATGCAATATAAAATTCTTTCTTCCTATCTAAGGTAAAAATGTTTCAAGTTGATTCCATGTGTTTATTGGAAACCTCCATGTCACTGAGTGACCATAGAGTGACAAGGAGTTGATAGAACAAAAACAGGGAAAAACGGAATTTAATACTCTTACCAAACCTCTAATATATACTTGATTTCTTAGATGTCAACCTAAATAAAACGGCATAACGTGTTGTGGGATAAAATCTAATGACGCAATAGATGACCGGGTCTAAAACATTTTACTCTATCCACTTTGCTGGAGGCTTCTGTTCTTTTGTGAAGAACAATAGATCGTTTATATTTATTTCTACTATAATGAATGTATAATGATTCTCAAAAGAGGTAGATGCTTAATCCTATCTTCTCGTTTTCACGCAATTATCCCGAATTCAGTTGGGATACTTTCAATAATGAATATATAATCTTAACGCGATGCTACACGTTCCAAGGAGAGAGGATTTCGTTTCTCTTCTCAAGTTTTTGCGGTTGCAAAGACTTGCCGATGTGTGATTGCTGCCGGCCACGAGTCGGAACAATGAAACACAACTAAAATCAAAGTTTTACTTCTAAACGAGTCCACCTGCACTAAAATGTTTCCAGTTATTTTAGGTGAAAATATCAGGTGCCATCTCCAGATATTGAGCACGTTTTAACATCGTGTGCTTTGAATAAAAGTTCTGCTCGGTCTGCACCGCGCGACAGGCACAGCGTCCACGACACAAGGAGCCAGCTGCCTTGGAAGCCGCTAATTTTTACGACCAAATGTTAAGAAAATAAATATCTTTCATAGAATGGAATAAAACAAATAGATTTAATATGCGTTGATTTTCACTGTAGCATCATAACTCTCCATGCGATTTTCATAACTTTAAAGTGCGCGCTTGTTACCTATCTACTGCCGGTAAACTTCTTCCAACTTTCTCGACTTCCTCACAGAGCACCTCAAAGCCATGGCCTAGCAGCGAGGACTCTACGGAAGCAATTTTACATTTCAAACGAATCAAAAAGTACGTTAGTGACTGAACTTGTCAGTACTTGAAAGTTCTGCAACCTGTGCTTTATTCCCTCTGCTATAAATCAGATTGCAAAGACGTCTTAAACTATTGGACTTAGCTTCTTTACTTTGCCATTACATCGTATTAAGTAAATAGGGAAGTTTTCATAAATGAAAAAGGATTTGTATGCCTTAATATTCTCGGTTGACCTTTTAGTATTTGTAAATATTCACTATTATATGGATTAAACCTTAAGTGATCTTACTTATGCCCAAGAGGATTACCTCTCAGTCGCATAACAGGTTAATAGGCTCGAGTGGCTTCAGAGTGTCGCTAATCGGTTAATCTACACGTAGTTTACTAAAAACACACTGTTTATGTAAGACTCTGTGTCTTTAACGCTGAATTTATACATTGAGGAACAATATACACACACATGCTACATAATAATAGAATAAACGATTTGAGTTTTTGCATCGATGTTAAATCTCTTTTTTTATCTCACGCATTCCCATTTTTCATGCAAGTTTTGGTATCCAGGCATTCTCACAAAATCACATAATAGTATTTTACTAACGTAACTAACTTCGTTTTAACGGATAAACCATTCGTGACTTGAAAAACCTCCTGTGTAAGTTTACGCGGTAATATATTTTCTTTTATCAGCACAATGTCCAAGGTTGAGAGCACTGATAATTGTAAAACAAACATGTTTTGACTTGAAATTGGTTAATAAGCAGATGCCATTGTGTAAGTTAAATGCCGGTTGTCATACCTCTGTAGGAAAGAGGCAGTAAGATCTTAAAAGTGTTTTGATAACACAAAGAAAGTAAATGGTTCAATGTCCATCACAACTCGCCGAAAAAAGCTCGGTAAGGAAGTCCTTGTCAAGATATACAATAAACTCTAATACTGCGGAACAAAAGATCCTTCGCCGCTCACCACAAGGTAAAAAAGTTTACGCTTGGTTATGATTCCGCCAAAACTTTTGCTTCCTCGAGAAGACGGTTTAAAAAAAGCCGGGCGTAAAAACGGCAGAGTGATCCCTAACACGCTAACACCTGCCACAAAAAAAGGTTTAAATGATTATTAGGGTTAAGTTTCACTCGACCAACAGTAAACATAGTCTATCCTTGCCTGACAACAAGAGTTTCCATTAGCGTGACTTCGGTCGGCTGATTTGCATGTTTTCTGTAAAGAGGCTGTCATTTACTTCGTCCACAACGTGGAAAAAGAAAATGCGCGTTAAACCCACTCGAGGAATTATCTTGCGTGGCTTTTATTCAACTTCAAAATGTTTTCTAAACAAATCCGACTTAAGGTTAATCCGCCTCAAAGACAGACGCAGGGATTCTTATAAGACTATAATGACTGGTGGAAAGCTCATCAAAGTCAACGTTAATTCTGCGTCATCAAAATCCAATTATTTCCGTGAGACAGAGGAAGTGTTTGCAATTAATCATCGATTTTTATCATGAACCGGCATTAGAGTGGAGCATAGGTCATGTCAAGGATATTCATGCAATGATAGATCGGGTTTTAATTCGAAGAAATTTCTCCTTGGCGTGATGGCGAAAAGAGAGCAATGTTTTGAAAATCACCCAATAATTCCATTCAGAATTTACAAAATTTGCCAAAATTTGAAAATGGTCAATCGAAAACGGAAAAAAATTAAATACAGGGTTTAAAGCTCAAGAATCATCCTCTTAAATTTGACTTGGATAGAATCGTATTCATTCAAAATTTTGATGCGAAAAACCATCGGTATAAGATAAAATTGCACAGCCATTGCGAATATTGACCGTTTCGCGTCGTGTGTTTACAATTGTTCCGTTCATATATTGTTGCCAGAATAATTTGGAGTTTCTGCTTAACAGAAAAAAGGTGTCCATTTATCTAAGTCAGTTCTCAGATATCTGCAAATTTAAAGCGTCTGCTAATTCTTTAAGTGCAGAACTTATAGACGGGAATCTTATCAGTGATTCAGCTTTAAGTTGTTTAAGTTCCCAAACCTTAACTGAACCAACCTCTCGACAAGATGCATGGTGGCTACATGATACTGTGGCTAACTTAAAGGAAGTCTACACGGCAGAAATTAGTTATGAAGTTGACACCAAGAATGCAAAGGTCTCCACAATTCTATATGTAGATTATCATATGGTCATAATTGAATATTTAGAGAACCAAAGTAGAGGGAGATAACATCAGAATTAATTAACTCCAAAAAATGGTTAAGAGCCGGAATAAACCTTAGTGCACGTCAATACGACTTTTAACTGGTTTAAGAGAGGTTTCAACTCAGATTTCATGCTTTTTAGAATAACTTTCAAAATGAAATAATTGAAGCTGTATATGTCAGAACAATTTTGGGTCAAACTCTTACTCCGGATGAAAAACATTCTAAATATCTCGGTGATACCGTTCTATTCAGAATCAAAGGAAACTTACTGAAACATTTATCCCAAGGTTCAAGTCAGAAATGAAAATACCAGTAACATGGAAATTTGGCACAACAGGGATCTCGCTACATTTAGCAGCGTTTATGCCTAAAAGTTTATATTAGACGGTTCCCCTCTGATCTACTGTAACATTCCGGCTTACTTTGCTACAAGGTTGGTTTGACAACCATGGTTAGGTCGTTGAAGAGAATCAGCTCCTGCGCATCTCTTTAACCACTAGGTTTAAGTTCTATTTCTTGAATAACAGTGTTGTTTTCCCTTGATATGAGTAAATGAGTTAATAAACTACCATTTTCGAACATTCAAAGGAATATGCCAGCGTTTCATGATTTGTTAACCTTTTGCACTCCGCGTGCCTATTGGGAAAACAAATCTAAATGTCCTAAAATATTAGTGGGGTTAATTAGATTTGTCTACAAGACGTACACAGCTCTAATATTCCCATTATTCTTTTCAGTCCCTGGGGCCGGTGATTAATACATAATTTCTCCCAACAATAGTGATGCATCATCAAGCTGAGAGAGTGTGAAGAAAGAAAGGAGAGTTAGAGAATTTTAGTTTAGTTTTAAAGTTAGATGATTTTATCCCCACATACGATTTTGTGATATTCCTATTCCCCCCCCCCCTCCCCTCCCCCACCTCATTGGCAGCCAATGTTCTACAGTTCCCCCTTTTTCCTCTATTGGCGACGACTGACCGCTTTCCCCCCCTCCTCCTCCTCCATTTCACCTCAAGGCCAATGGGATTCCCCCAAAGAATCTTCCACACCTTTCGGAAAATGAATGAAAGCTGGTCCCTAATATGGTGAGCAAAGCTGTCAGGGGCTTTAGACAAAATGATCGAGAGTCACACTAAATCGTATACTGATAAATTGCAGGATATGACTTGTGCTCGCGGTTGAGACCCTGTTTTCATCTTTGTTTGGCAAACACAAGTAGACGTTCTCAGTGTGCATGTCCAGGTGACATGAAGACTTTGAAATTATCCTCCCCTCGCTCTCCATGACACTCGCCTGGGCATTCTATTGGACAGACGGGTAACACACTTGGCTCCGCAGCTAACAGCCGCAATGCGCAAGGAAACACATCCAAGCGCCCTTATTGAAGAACAGCCGTGGCAGTTGCCGGTGTTAGTTACACCTTTTTTTTGGACGAATTTTGAGAGAAATCAAGTAAAGTTCAGTTTTTTCCCCCACAAAATTACCTCAGCGAACAAAAATATTCCCGAGGGGTTTTTCCAGGATGTTCAGGAGACCATTTTATATCACGACTGATAAAGCTTGGTAGCCATATTTGATTTTTTTTTCAACTACAAGAGCGTCGGGATTGAAATTTGATTAAAATATCGGATTACCAAAATCACAATATGAAAGCAAATGTACAAGTCCCAATTAAATGTTATATGAAATAATTTCTAATTAGCACGTTACATGGAGTCTGTGTCATATAATCGAGAAACCAAAAGACTCACGGTTATTTGCTTCGTTTTATTCGAGAAAAAAATTTGACTAAAGATAAATAAGTCAGCATTACATGCTATTCAATGAAAAAACTAATAATAAGTGCACAACAATAAATCTGTTTCAAAGTTGCCAAAACTTGAAGGTAACCATGCATTTTACCCAACTGAGCAGCGAAAGCTGTGCAATCTCAAATTAACTTTGAGATCTCACAAAAAGTAAAACGTTAAACTGGGTCCAGTTGTATAAAGGGCGGATAACTCTATCCAACGGATAAATCGCTATCCAACGGATAAGAGTTAACAAAACGCACTGAAAGCTGGATCTAGTGGATACTGGCCATCCAGTGGATAGCGTTATCTACCCTTCTCAAACTCATTACTAATTCATGCTGAGAAAACAAAGGAAATTACAACCGTGAAGGAGGTTTGGATATGTGATCTTAATTATCATAAAATTTGGCGAACTTTTGCTTTGATTTTCTCCAAGAATTATCAATGGTTTGAGAAGCTATATCAAACATTCGAAAGGTTGTTTAATCCGATATCCAAACACCTTGAAGTTGGTTAAAACAAAAACTCGGCTGCGCCTAGTTTTTTCAACCACTTCTCGGTGTTTAGATATCGGATGAAACACTCTTCCTCGTGTTTGATATATTACTTCAAACAACCTGGACCAGATCTAGAAATTTAACAAAATATACAACCGTATACAAAAATAATTTTTCTCGTTTATCTCATCGCCCTTTGGATCTTCCGTTGGCTAAATGCCGTTTCGTTCTTTTTAGTTTTTCAAGGTTTTCGTGCACATTTTCGCTTTGTGGATCCAACTGCAATGCCTTTGTGTAGCATTTCTCTGCTTTGCTGTGTTTTCCCCATCTGTGGTATAACACACCTGTTAAAAAAAAGTGAAAAAAAGGCAAGTTCGCATTAAAACTAGGCCTGGCTGGCCTAAAATGAAACCACCATATTTACGATATCATTTCTTTCCTGGAAATTGTCTTCCATTTACCAGATACCCCCTCCTTCTCCTTCTTTACCGTATATCTCACCACCCCATTTTTCTCAATTTCCCTCCCCCCCTCCCCCCCTCCCCCCCCCCCCCCCACTTCTTACCCAAATATTTCCATCACCTATCCCACGGTTACCCCACTTCCGTCTTTGTGACCAGATACCTCCAACTTCCCTTTCCTTCCCAAGTATCCATCCCACTGACTTCTTAACTGGATACGCCGAGCTCTCGATTATTTCTCTGATACCCTTACCTCCCTAACGGTTTTTAGATCGCTCCAACAGGCGCTTACTTTCAAATCCTAGTGAGATCATCAGCGAATTCGACGAGAGTGCTTTTGATATAAATCTCTGTTGTAATCAATATCTTTCTCTTGTAGGTGTAGACAGTGTAAGACCAGTTTTTTGTTACCTTCCAGTAATATGAATATATGTCACTGTTAAACATGCATCACTGAGTATGAAATTCTTACCTAGATTGCCATGAATTTCAGCAGAATTTGGGCTTAATTTGAGAGCTTCCAGAAACTGTTGCTCGGCCTCCTGTAAATCAAAAGCGCTCCAATCGATTAGGTCATTATATATGGCGTACATCAAACAAATCTCCTTTTTGGTCAAGAAGTTCAGACTTACTATTGGGTGTTACAACCTTGCCATTTTCGATTGTTGAAGTTGAGTAAAATATAATGAAATATCAGCTTTCAAAGTTCGGATTGTGTGTTTGAGTGTTTGGTTTTTTGTTTGTTTTAATTTTTTGGATGACAAATCAATATCCCTAACCCTGACCCTAAAGAAAATCTATTTTCGAATGCATAACCTCAACCTTTCATGCCGGCGCGCAGGCTTTCATTCGCGCTGCGGCATAAGCGTTGAAGCTTACGAGATTTAGCCCGGCGAGCGGAGCAAGCGTGCGAGAGGTTTGTAAGGGGTTGGGCTTTTAAAATCACTTTCGTGCCAGAACTTTCGCTGACCTCATGCGCACTCGCTTTTCTCGCCGGCTCAGAACGCGCAGGTACAAAGCAAATGAGAACCTGCTTACTGGCTATATCCAGTCATGTACCTGGAATTTGTTGTTCTGTCCCAGCATGTTACCAAGGTTGAAGTAAACTGTTGATTCATTGCCAATGTACTTTTTTGCTTCCAGAAGAACAGATATCGCCTCATCTCTATTACCTAATGGAAAAACGCGCACTCATATATACACACAAAAAAACTAAACAAAACATCATCATTTTTCGATTCAGTGTCGAAAGCAATCCAGGATTGCTTTTATTTTGCTTTTCTTCGCTCTGTGATTGGTCCAGAAAACTTGCGTCACTCTTTCAACCAGTCAGACTAAGACTAAAAACAATTACGACCTGGGCACTCGCGTTTTCCCGCGCTACGAGCTGTTTGCTTGTTTACATTTTGAGTTCTCATTGGCTTCCTGCGATAATTCCCTTTCCCATGATTGGCTGTTGTATCACCTCAGTTTTGGCTTTAAAACAATGAATCGAAATATTTCTTCTATATTGAGCCCCAAATAAAATCAGCTTATAAAAATATTAAACCCATAACCTACTTGGACACCAAAAGAAATGAACCAAATTCCCCTTGATCGTTGTTAAAATAGAAGAGGAACTATTAACGCAAAAGCTTCCTCTGCGATTATCTAAACTACTATTCCAAATTCTGTAAAGGGAAATTGACCTACATTCCTTTTTAAACATAGAGAGCTATTGCGCGATAAAAAAAGAGGAAAAATTGAAATGTCACAATAATCGTTCATGAGAAAGTTATGATTTCCCTCATGCCCTGTCGAAGACATTTTATGACGTCACTTTTAATTCTCTGGCACCCTCTAACTTTTCACCCGCCCTTTGCCACCAGCGACACGATTTACAACTCTTACCACTGTCTACACGTTTCCCGCCCTTCCGAAATGTCACACGTTTCCCGCCCGTTCGAAACGTCACACGTATTCCCGCCCTTGACACCGGTTGCACATTTTCACATGCCGCGTACCCAGACCCCTCCCTGTTGAGAAACTAATAAGTGTGTAAAGGAGGAACGGAATACAAATGAATTAAAATTTGCCTTGTCGTGGTTACTTCGAGCCTGTACTTCATAGTCGCTCCTCAGGGTCTCAAATTTCTTCGCGCTAGCAACAGACCACGATAGTTTTCACTTCTAAAATAACACAGTAAAAGGCTTTGTGCCGGGAGTAGCCTAAAGCTCTCTCATTAAACGTTTACCTGACTTCTCCAATAGCAAAGCATGATTCATCCACGCGCCCACGTGATTGTTCTTTATATTGACAGCCATCTTAAACGCTACGATGGCTTCTTTGTGCTTTTCTCGGTCTATGTACTGAAGGAAAAATGACAACGTAAATAATCCAAAAAGAAAACAAGTATCATGTGAACTCTTGTTAATAAACACACAGTAAAATTCTTACCAGATTTCCAAGATTGAAATATGCGTCTGGATATTTCCGTCTGTAGCGTATGGCATTGCTGTAACACTTTTCTGCCTCCTTAAAATAAAGTTTAGTGTAAAAAATTAGGAAATAACCAAGGCTAGGAGTTATTATGACCATATGGAAGAGGTGACAGAACCGTTGGGAACGCAAGTCACGCTAGGGGCCACAAAAGATCGCGCTAGGGGCCAGAAAAGATCACGTTGAGGGCTACAATAGATCACGCTAGATGATTCGAGTCAGGCAAAATTCTGGAAAGTTAAATAATTTCTAATTTCTTGGTTACTTACATCGAGTTTTTGCAGAGCTGCTTTGACAGTTCCAAGGTTCATCCAACCAGCGGCAAAATCATTCCTTTTTCAAATAAAAGCACACAGCAGATTACATGGTTTACAGATTGACCGGAAACATAAATGATAAACAGGTTGAGGAAATAGACGATAGATAATCGATGCTTAAAAGGTTCGTTATCGATCTTTTACACCCCAACATCAGTATCAATATTCTCCATACCCTCCTGTTTACATTTCCTTTGGTACTAAAACGGAGAATTCGTTTAACAATCAAAGCTTCGTATCATGATCTAAATGAAGAATTGGGCAATATTACTGTAAAGAGAAATTAGATGCTGGTCACTCATTGGGTTAACACTTAGAAATTATCACTAGAAGTCAAATCTTTGGTTATTACTGAGAATAAAGCTGAGTCATGAGATAAATGTTATAAATAAAACGTTGTATCTCGCTTCAGCACTAACCTAATTTCTACAGCTTTCTCCAAAAGTGCTTCTGCCTCTTCGTATCTGCCGTTGTCCTTTAAACAGAGAATGATCTCTTAGTAAGCCTTTATTCTTCAAGAAGAAACATATTTTGAAGAATCATCTATTGAGTCACAAAAGAAAGATGACGCTGGTGTTACAGGCATCATCTATAGCTGTAGAAAAATATACGTTTACCTTTATTAGGTTTCCCAGATTATTAAACGCTTGATCATACGTTGGATTCAACCTGCGCGATAAATATTGAAAACAAACGTCTCGGGTTGGAAAAGAGCTACACACTGGGTTCTAGCATAAGAGGTTGCGTGAACTTAGGACGGTCATCTCGAAAATGACATGGGGAGTACTGGTAAGTTTACACTAACATTTAAGTGTCATCATTGCATTGTGTTCAATCAAGGACGTTAAAGTCAGAGAGCACTCCCGTGAAAGCGAGAAAAATTCGGAAAAATAGTGGAGACGTATAGTTGTGAGCAGCGTGAGCTCCACGAAGAGTGCAAAGATATTCGGAATTATAAAATTTCAGACTCCAGAAATTGCATTTCTAGTGGTCTGAGTGATTCACTCAGCTCCGGTTATCAGCTCATATGCCGATTCAACTTGTATGGAAAATGGTTTACCTAAGTGTTGTAGAACTAAATTTACTATTGGCTGGAAACAAACACTACTCTTGTGCGTTGTGGAAAATTCAATTCAATAAAAGTCATTCCATTCGCGCTTGTTGGATACGAGACTGGTTATAGCCAATACGGCACTATTTGCCATCTCATATCAGACGCGTACTCATGGAATAATTGTTCATTAATGTTAAACAGAAGTCTATTCTCATGTCGCGACATTTTACTCTCAAAATGGTCCGCTTTTCGTGAGTATAAAAAATAGCTGTCTGCGAGTTCGTGCCGCAAGTATATTGGCCAAAAAGATCTCAACAGAAGATCTGCGGTAGTTATGGCCTGCTCCGCTCTAGATAGTTTATATAATAGTATTTACACGCCAGATTTGAGCACAAAGCAACAGACAACAGATCATTATAGCTGACAAAGATCTTTACCTGATAGCTTCTCTATAAAATGCTTCGGCATCTTCAATTCGTCCCTTTTCTCCTCGTACTTTAGCAACGTTATAGTGCACCTGTTTAAGGTGCAAATGAACAGTTTAACACACACAAGTTAGTTCGCCAAGACACTTGGCTCGAATTCAGCTTTCACGAGGCAGTTGGTACCGGATTTGTTGCCTACCGTTATTACTTATTGTAACGCGTTTAACAATTGTTCGACACAGCCTTGGAGTGCACGTAATGAGAAAGAAACCTTTTTGTTTACTTCAGAGGGTGTTGCAGTACGCTAATCAATTTTTCGTTGCAAACAAGCTTGAACCTTGACTTAAAGGCATGCAAAATCTTATGAAAATCACATGAACTTTGACTAAATCCAACCTCGAACCAATGATATCAAATTTCCTTCAAAATTCAAATGTAATACCTTAGCATTAAGCGGGCAAACTGACAATCCAGACGTAAATAACGTGTCTTCATTTATCCATTCAGCAGATCTCTGAAAAACAGAGCGCAATGTACCGTTGATACTCTCGTACTCAACGTAATCTGAAGTATTAAAAAAAAAATGCTACATAGATTCACACCTTACCTGTATTGTTCGCGACAAATACAGAGCTATGAGCAAGACCATGCCGAATCCTATAACCTTAATGGATAAGAAAAATTTTTTAATATAAAAATGCAATTAATCTAGGTTAAAAACAAAGAGCGCGTCGCTGGAATGTTTATAGAGATCAGAGGTATCAGAGTTTGGTTCAAACTCTGTGCACTTGTTCCGTGACAACACGAGATGTATTTCTATGTGTTTAAGCGTGGCGGCTTCCTATGCATTCCTCGCTTCATTCCCTCCCTCTTCTCCAAAGCATTGTTTTCCATCGTGGGTTCCTGGATGTCTCTATGTGGGGGTCCATATCTGAGTTGTAAGGATTGCAAGCCAAGTGAGCATGCTGGACACGAGAGAGACTCCAAATATCCAAAGTGAGGCCCTTACTCACCTTCTTTCCCAGTGGGAACTTGCTTAGCAAAGTAAACCCGAGGACAGTGAGGAGACAGGAACCGATACTAGAGAGATACAGAACTCTTTCAGCCACAACAAAACCAACTCTGAAGAAGATGTTCGTCGCAGGAAGAAACGGTACAACCACGAAGGCTAATCCCAGCGTCAGAATCCTAAGAAGACATTGAGCAAACCCTTAACGAAGAATGGTATTTCAAAGGTAGGCCATGGCCTTTATGGATTGGAAATATATCGTAGGTAAAGTTGCTAGTTCATGTAATTATTTGGTCTCCTTCCAAAGCCACAACCCGGCGAAAGTGGGCGGTGGGTGGTATAAAAAAAGGCCACCTAGATGTAGATTATTCTGCGTAGCTTAAAACCTGGCAATGTCGTTAAAACATACCGTTTGTTTGGTAAACTCTTCCCGAAAACACAGTAAGCGATAAGCACCAGTAACACTGTCCACAGACCGACGATACAAAGCATGCGCGGATCAGACAAGGAGTTGATCAACGGCACGCACCCCATGGACCAATCAAAACACAGCCATTGTGGTACAATCAGGAGCCACGCATTGATAGCGTACAGGTAGTTGTAGTTGATGATCTGTGAACAACGAAAAGAAGTATTTATTTCTTGTCACAACTTAAGATATCAAGTTATCTGATATCCCGGTTTGGGCATAATCCTTGTCAGTCTTTTCCATCCTAAAACTTTCTCTAGAGCCCCGAGAGTTACTGTTTCCCTTTGTTGTTAGGAACGAACAACACTTTTATAATCTTCATGGTGTTGTCGGAAACAAAGAGCGCATTAGTGATAAAATTTCTCAACTTTATTGCCTATTTACAGTCTGAAATTCTGATCTTTTTAGTATTTGTTTCTTCAGGCGACTTGACTTTTTTTTTCGGGCGACATAACTAAAATTTCGGGCAACATGACTCAGGTTTTGGGCGACATGGCCTCAGGCGAGATGACCCTCGGGCGACTTGACCGGTTACCCGCCTGGATACATCGTGAAAGAACACCTTTAAACTCCTCGTTTGAAACTCATGAGCGTGAGACCTTGTAACTGAAGCACTATTTTCGCTTACACAAGCTGGTAAATTTGTGTTGCAGTTCTAGACGGTGCCGGAATCTAAAGTCTGAGGGAACAAGATTACGTAAAACTCCATTTGTGTTCGTTGATAAAATCATGTACATGAGAAGCACTTCATACGCTACCTAATTTTCCAATTTTGTACGGTTAGAACATTTGTTGTTTTGTTCCAATTCTCAAATTTCAAACAGCAAGCCCAAGACTGCATTTCAAATAAAAATATTCAAAAGTAAATATATATACAGAGTATGCTCACTCTCATAATAAGAGACTCCTCAAAGGACGCAGGATTATCCACTACTTGGAAAACTGGAGGAGAAGACCCCATGATGCGCCAGCGACCGACTAGAAGAGTTATTCCGGCAAGGAACAGGACTATCTGGCGATAAGCAAGCTTTATCCAGAAGGTTGATTCATTTTTCTCCTACGACAAAGAGGGCAGCATAATTAGCATCAGTGAGGAGATAGTCTAAAGCTTAAAAGCGGTTTGATAATTGAGCTCAGTTGTTCAAAGGGCGTATAACGCTATCCAAGGGATAAATCGCTGTCCAGAGGATAGATGTCAATAAAACGTACTGCGCTCTCAATCTTAGAGCTATTTATTCAGCAGATAACGTTATCTACCCTTTGAATTAGCAGGAAGTCCCAGATTAAATTTTCCACTTTCGCAATCAGTTGAATTACTTCATTAAGGGTAAAGATCACCATCTCCTAATTCTAATTTTGTTTTGTTTAATTATCATCGTTGTTATTAAGTTTAAAAATAAACTAAAAGTATCAATGTGACTATATGTATCTTTATCATTATAATTATTCTTGCTGTTGTCGTAACCGCTCTTACTGTTACTATCATTATCGAAGTCAATGATTGTGTCGTTGTCATTATCGTGGTCCTTGTCGTTATCATTGCCACTAACACTACCATTGCCAGTGTTGGTGTTATTGATGTTGGTAATGTTATCTTCATTGTCAAAGTCACAGTCAACATACATGTCTCCGTCTCTGTGCCACTCTTACTGTCTCTATCATTGCCGTTATTAGTGTTGTTAATGTTTGTAATGTCGTCGTCATTGTAAAAGTCACAGTTACCATCCATGTCTCTGTCTCTGTGCCGCTGTAACTGTCTCTATCATTGCCATTGTAGGTGTTATTAATGTTTGTAATGTCATCGTCATTGTCAAAATTACAGTCAACATCCATGTCTGTCTCTGTACTGCTGTAACTGTCACTATCACTGTCACTGTCAGTGTAATTGATGTTTGCAATGTCATTGTGATTTTCAAAATCACAGTCAACATCTATGTCTGTTTCTGTGCCACTGTCACTATCATTGTCATTGTCAGTGTAATTGATGTTTGCCATGTCACTGTCATTGTCAAAGTCACAATTACCATCCATGTCTCTATCTCTGTGCCACTGTAACTGTCACTATCATTGTCATTGTCAGTGTAATTGATGTTTGCCATGTCACTGTCATTGTCAAAGTCACAGTTACCATCCATGTCTCTATCTCTGTGCCACTGTTACTGTTGCTATCATTGTCATTGTCAGTGTAATTGATATTTGCCATGTCACTGTCATTGTCAAAGTCACAATTACCATCCATGTCTCTATCTCTGTGCCACTGTAACTGTCACTATCATTGTCATTGTCAGTGTAATTGATATTTGCCATGTCACTGTCATTGTCAAAGTCACAGTTACCATCCATGTCTCTGTCTCTGTGCCGCTGTAACTGTCACTATCACTGTCATTGTCATTGTCTTTAGCATTGCCACTGTCATGGACAATACCATCAATTTTCAATGTCATTGTCACACAAAAAGTCATAAGCAATTACCCAGGATTGAAAATTAAACCTGGTTTTAATTATTTAAAAGGATAAAAGGATATTCTGTAGGCCCTTATCATGGTGAACGCAGATTGGTACTGTTACTTGCATTCAAGGAACCCCTTGCTAGTTAAGAAGCTTTTATAAGAAGGCTTTGATGAATGAAACAGAATTCTCTATTTTTACCTTTGAATCAACTCCATTTCTCTTCTCAGGTGAAGAGACCTTTGAGGAGACTTTCATCAAGAGAGAGGCAGGGTCGATTTCACAAGCCACAATTAAATCATAAACACAACAGACTCCCTGTGAGTAAACATAGAGATAACACTGAATGTATAACGATTGTGTTGGAACATTTTAAACCACTATTTCACTGTCATCACTCTTCCGTCCAACTTCCATCACTTCAAACAAGTTACTGAAAAGTCCAAGATTTTTTTATGTGGGATTAAATGTCTGAATGAGGATTTTAAGAAAATAAGAAAATGTTTGTGCAGGAGAATGGTGTAAAAAAATTGGAAACTGAATAGCAAATCAACAAATAGATTCAATGTTGACATGCATCTGTTCAGTGATAGATCACAGATGACATCAGAATGAGTTAAGAGCAAAAAAAGTCAAACAGGAGGTGCAGCCAAGGTTGTCACTGATGTTCACTTCATTAAAATGAGTTATATTACCAGAACAGTGATTCCTTGCTCCTTGCAAAGCATAGCTATACAGCAAGATACCATGCTTGACAAAAGATATTTCCATGGCAATTTATACGTTGATCCATCGTCATCAGAATCTGTAAACATCAAACATTTTTAGTTATTTTAAATATCAACCTTGCAATGGCTTAGTGTGCCATAGACTCCTCTGTAACTCAGTGTTAGAGCATCACAGTGCAAAATCTGTAGGTCTGGGGTTTGATTCCTCCTGACGAACTCAGATTTTATCTCTTTGCTACATTTGTGACAAGATAAACAGCATCTTTCTTTACTTTTCATCATAATTCCTTAACCCTCTCCACCCTAAAATCAGTTTCCATATTCTCCAAACTCTTCTCCATACATTTCCTTAAATATTGACAAGGAGAATTTGTTCAACACTTAAGCTTCTTAGCTTGGCAATCATTTTCTCTATTCTTGTGATCTAAAAGAGTGATTCAACTATACTACTTAATGGAGAAATAAGAAGCTGGTCCCTCTTAGGGTAAAGAGTTAAAACTGAATATCCTTGAACACTGAGCTTTTCTCGCAGGATTTGTTGATAATAATAAGATTAACTCCATTCAAAGAGCTAACAGAATACATAGTAAATAGCAATCAACCAATCATTAAATTGGCCTTGTTATAGGCTACACAATCCCAAAACAAATTATGTTGACATTTTAGATTAATACTCACCAACAGAACAACATTTCACATAAAATAGAAATGAGAGGATAAAAAACAAAGCACCAAGAAGATCTGCCCTTCCAACCAAACCTGAAACCTATAAAAATAAAAATATGTCAATAAATAAAAAAACAGAAACAAAATATTTCATACTCAAGCCTAATTGACATATTACATGATTCTAGCAAGCCATTCCTCAAAATTTATTGAGGCATGTAATATCCACCTTTGATACAGAAAACAAAATAATATGTCAGCATGTTCACTCAGCAATGCAAACATCAAATGAATAAAGGGGGTAAGTTTCTAAAGAAACTGTGGTGCTGCATCAGTGGGAGAGTATAACAGGGTAATTTGGTATTATCAACTGAGTTGATAATGTAAATTGGCCACTGTAAAGAGTTTTAAAGCTGACATTTCCAGTGTTGGCCTTCATTATTCCCTCTGAAGGAGGGCTAATGCTTGAAACATCAGTTTTGGAAATCCTTACCATGGCCAATAATTGGCCATGGTAAGGATTTCCAAAACTGATGTAAATTATTTACTTTATCAACTCAGTTGTTATTAAAGCAAACATCAGGAAGCTTGGCACAGAGAACTGTCACAAACAACTTACTTTATGATAAGATTTGGCACAAATTCTGGCATCTTATTAATTAACTACAGCTTTCAGTGGTTCATTAAAGAAGAGCAGGGATCTCATCTTTCAAGGTGGTACCAGTGATCAACAGTGTTCCCAATCAATTACTTATTTGTTTACCATGAAACCCAAATTGCCACTCTAAGATTAGCTATAGAAGTAATCTTCTATATCATAAATAATAGGCCACAGAAATTATCTTCCATATCATAAAGAATATGAAAAAATATCTAAGGCCATCAAAACTTTGCTAGAGAATTCTGCAGAGATGTCAGAGAATTTTCCAATCCCTGATGCCTAATGAAAGTACACTGATTTCGTAAATCTTGACAACTGTTTTCCTCTGAGCTGCATCATTTAAGTTACTTGTATGATCAATTATTTAAAATCTAAATTTCAATTTCACAGCACATGCACGTGGGGTAGTTTTTATAAACAGCTAACCCATGATTGTTGATAACCTGTGGTGTTAAACATGTAGTCCTGCACAAAAATCAGTTTCCTTAGAATGAATCATTATAATCAATCTGCATACAAGAAAGCCTCACATAACAGTATTTCCCTGAACAGTACTATCAACAACATAATATTTCTTGTTCAAGGATTTGCACTCAACTGTAAACATTTTTGAGAATGCTTAAGCAATAGTGGACTTTTTCCACTTAACTATAGCCTAATCCAAACACAGAGGGGATTGGGAGAATTTGAGAAAATCATGTAAATCCAAGTTTGTAAAACTTTCAAGAATACTCCCAAACCCCAAGTGTTAGGATTTTTCTATGCAAACAGGGAAAAAAGTCTTCATTAGCTTTAATGAAATATGTCTGGCAAACACAGAAAGTGTGAAATCCCGACCGTGTTTATTTTATTTTATCTACCAGTGAGAGCACATGTACTATCTTAAATAATTTATAACATTTAATATAAAATATCACCAAAAAAATTAAAATAGAAAGTAAACTGCTTTAGCCATGCACTGGACTATATCTCTGAGAAAAAAAGGAAGCAAGGAACAGTTGATAAAATTAAACAGATTTGGGCAAAACGGCTTTGAACCTTTAAAAACTCAAGCTTGCAAGTAAGCTTTCAATTAAACTACCTGCGACAAGCTTGGAAAGGACAACATTAAATAATGATGAGATGTTAAAATTACTTAACTCTTAACTTACGCTAAGGTCAAATAAGTAAAAATTTAACTGTGAAATAAAATAAATGTTCGTACTTACACACTCTGTGTGGATAGGATGAACAGCAAAAAGGATCGCACCGACTAAACTTGCCCTTGAGGCTGTGAAATGAGTTCTTGCGGAGGAATTATTATCACAATAAAATTTAACATTATTTTTACCACTGAAAATGATCGAAAAGAGTTTCAGACATAAGACTGACACCACAGCATGGAGTGTGACATTGACAACATGAAACCCCCAGGGATGCAGTCCTTCTGCGAGCCAATAATTGAATCGAAATGTTAGGATAGTGAAGGGACGATAGCTTTTGTGGCTGGTGTTGGAACTGATGTTCGCACCCCAGAAGTCATGATAAAACAATTCTCCAAGCGGGATGTCGGGCGTCAAGTCCTTGTTCGCCACAATTGCTTCAGAATCGTCGAAGACAAACTCGCCTTTGCATGAATTATAATAACAAAGAACAGACACACAGGTAACAAGGGTGGATGCGAGGCCAAAGGACAAGTTTGGTACAGGTAAATCACTGTCGATTTCTTCACCGTCCGTAACAAAGTTGTAATAACTTGAGATCTTTCCTTCCTCTCCAATTAATTCTCTTGCATTTTTTCTTCGAAGTCTGGTGCCATTTTCCCTATTCCTAGACGCCATGAAACGGGTTTCTTTCTAGGCTAATTTAGCAACTTTTTAACCTAATATTTCCAGCGGGCGTAACGCGCCATTTTCAAACAAAGCGCGTACAGTTAAAATGTTTATCCGCACAAAAACTATTCTCTAGGGAGGGGTACGTTTTGCAGATTTACGACAAAAATTAGTAAAAGCAAAGTAAGCCGAACTGATGCAGTTAAAAGGTCATGAATAATTCAATGAAATTTTTCTAAATTCATTCAAATTAATTTTAGTTTTTTTCGCCGACAACGCACTGGTTCCCTAACAGCTGTGAAAAATACAACTCACTTTCTCCTCCCCGGAAAGACCCACAGTTATTTTATTTCTGCGGCAAAGAACTCTGGGACATTTCAAACAACATGGCGGACGTGGTGTGACTTCGGTTTAAAAGTTTTATGCTCAACCGAGGGGTATTTTATCAGGCTTAAATAATACGAATAACCCTAGAATTATCAGCTGGATTTTTTCAGATTCTTCAAGAGTTAGATAAACTGGATCTTTTCTCATCCCGGAAATCTTATCATCCTACCATTTGCGTAATTTTTTTACCATTCACGTGATGAGCTAGAAACTTCCACGTTGTCAACCGACAGTATAAAACAAGGAAACTTTCCTTTGGCTGGTTTTTCGAGTGAGTAATCATGTTACTTATTGGCTTTTTGTACCACGAAATTGATCTGTGTTGTTTCAAGATTTACTTTTATAACTGTATTTTGGTACTTTGAAGTAACATTTTGATCGCGATTTAGACATATTGATAATGTTTCATTTTCTCAATCTTACATTCAAGTGCACAGTTCTGATCGACAATTGCCAAGCTGTTGGTGGTTGATATTCAAAAAACATGGCGACCCTATGTGAACCTCTTCCTTTAGAGATGGAACGGTAAGCTAGATTTACTTACTAGATTTTAAAGGAAGTACTATGGCTGTTGTTGTATGAATTATCCCTATTGATAACGTTTTGTCCCCATTTCGTTTTTAAATCATGACAAATGTTTTTTTTTTAATTTTAGTAGAATTTCCTCACACAATCGCGGAAAGGATGGTGAAAATGTTTTGGGTATGGTAACACTGAATTAACCCTTTTAAGTATAAAAGATGACGAACTTGAATTTAATGTTGTACACTAAAATGGTGTTCAAGTTTGGTATGAATCTCTCTTATCGTTAGACATTTCCACAAGAGTGAGACCTAGTAGATGTTCAGCAGTTTCAATAAGATTTTGAACAGGAGGGCATCAGGATATGACTTCTGGGCAGAAAAAATCTGCAAGGCCCAAGAAGCCTTGCTCAGCTGGGGGAAGGAGGGGGGGGGGGGAATTCCAGGAGAATGCACATCCATAAAAGTTTGGAAGACAGTCACTTTTTTTGTTAAGACTGTGGACAGTGTTCTAAAAAAGACAAGGACAGTGTTATATAAAATGTGAAGAAGCAGCTGGGCAAAGTTCTGTCCTCAGCTGGTCAATTTTCCCAGTGCTCTGCCCATAATGAAAGCCCTGAATGTTAAAAGTAATTATCAGTTTTCATTTGTTCATTCTCAGTGGATTACAGTAAGTTACCAAGATCCAGTGGGGATGGAATGGAATTTTCATCAAGCAATTCTGGCAATGACAGTCTCTCAGAGGATAGTGAAGAAAATGACTTGACACAAAAAGCAAATAACAGTTTATCATATTCAACTGTGAAAAGGAAAAGTGGAAGAAACGTAATTGATAATGGATCAGCTAAAATAACAACTGGTACAACAATACAAGCAAATATCTCAGCAATAAAATACAGAAATGAGAATGAAATTCTTGAAAGGGAGGAAATGCGAACATTGAGTGGTCACACAGCTTTAGCTGAATCCCCTCAATCACAGACATTGGGAAAAGATGTTATCTCCAAAACTGAAGGTGCACAGTTAAATGAGGATGTCCGTTTTCAGTCAGTACAAAGACAGAACTCTACCAATCTTCTACTCCAAGGGCCTGAGCTTCTGCGATTGAATAATGAGTTAGGTTTATCATTAAGTGCAAATGATCAGCTTGTGTCTTTGGCTCCTCCTGCAATGGATCTCAGTCTTGGATGTGGTCTCTTGAAATCTACTATAGTGGAACAAAGGGCTGAGTTTGTGGACAGCCAGAAAGTCATTAGTGATCTTCAGGAACAGAATGCAAAGCTTGTTGAAGAGAAGACAAAACTCTCTGTGCAGCTTGGTGTCCAGACAAAGGTTTGCAAAGAACCTATTTTTCAATTTAGTTGGACACATGTCAAAATATTTGGGTTGAGTACACCAGAGCAAAGATTTTTTAGTAAACCTTACAAAAAGAATGATGGAAGAAAGTGGTTGATTTATCTCATTTGGTCTTCCTTTTCTTTTTCCAATTTCCTATTGGCAATACTAAAATATTTAGGATAAGAACTTATGAAAAAAAAAAAAAAGCAGAATGAAAAAGACAAACTTATAAAGAGGCATCAGTGAATATAGCAGGTTAAAAGGGCCATTTTGTCTTTCCATGACATTTATGGGGAGGCCTTACATGTAAGTCTGTCCTTAATATGCAAGACCCAGTTTCCCTGACTCACTTTTGATCAAATTGAATGTGGCGCATGACCTTGTACAATAATGATGGTAATAGGACTGAGTGGAGTCCAATTCAGTCTGTAATCATACGAGTGATTAACAAAATCGAATGACCGCCTGATTTGTCATGAGTATGATTACAGACAGAATTGGACAACACAAAGTCCTATTACCAATTAATCATAACTGCTATAATTTCTGAAAACAACAAAATTAATACATTTAGGGCAAATATGTGCAGTAGAGACAATGTCTATGTAAAAAATTCCTCAACTTTTTTAGGATAAGTGGTTGTTGCTATGGTTATTGTGAACCATTCTGTGATTGGTGGATTTGACTATTTTCTGTAATAACAACAAGGAAAATTCACTTAACAATCAACAGCTTCTTAAGATGGTGATTGTTTCCTTTACTCCTAAGACCTCAATGTTTGTTTCAGGGGTGATACTGTAAAGTGAAATTAATGCTAGCAAGTCTTTGGGGAAAAGAGTTCACTCCCAGAAGTGATTAAAAATGAAATTATTCCTACATCATGTTATACTTCATGTTAAGAGATTTTAGGTTATTTCATTTTCTGTAAGTCAGCAGGACACCCGATATTCTGCACACTTGGCTGGCCAATTGGTGATGGAAAATATAACACAAGCAGAGCTTGTTAAAATTGAGTTGTCTTTTTCCAGATTAATACAGAAATTAAGAGGTTGCTGGTGGCATCAGTGGGAGAAGATGTTGGTGAAAGGTACTTTAAACTATCAGTTCAAATATATAAAGAGTATTAGAATGTTTTTTTTTTTTTGGGGGGGGGGGGGGGAAATAGTTCATATGAACTTAGGAATCTGTTGACAGGGTGGAAGGGTTCCACTACAGACATTTTGGAAATCTGTCTAAGATTCTGAATAAAAATACGATTACCCCTTTGCCATGTTACCCACACCGAGTTGGATTGTTCTCAAGCTGAGAAATCCTGCTGTTCAGAGGTAGTCATGTCATCCATTGTTACATTTAGTGAATTCTTTGATTACATTGTATTTATCATTGCACATGAATTACGTCTATTTAGCCAATGCAAAAGACAGGAAGAAAACCCAAGTGTTGAAACCTTTTTCTGTCAGTATTTTTCCCCCCTTAAGAAAATTTGATTGTCTCACACAAAAAGTCATATCTAACTTTCCTGATGAGTCCTGTTTGTTTTGATCTTGGTTAGGTTAGAAGACCTGGTGAACAGAAATGTGCAGCAAACTGTAGAGCTCAATCACTGGAAAAAGATGTGTGAGGAATATTCAGAAGAATCTGACAGATTAGAGATTGAGTGTGATGTCTGGAGGACAAAGTTCCTGGCAAGCAGGTAAAGAGGGTTTCCAGGAGAAAAGTGGCATATTTTCTGTTTCATATAATGATCAGGAGTATTGCCACTCCTTTTGGGATGCCAGTCTATTGCAAGATGCCCCTGAGATATTTTAAAGTTATTCTATAACCAGAAACATGAATTGATCTCTGTAAGTTTTTTCACTTCAGAATGATGTCTGATGAACTGTCCAGTTGGAAGGCAACTCTCTACACCAGGTTCAGACAAGCTCAGAGTGCTTTACAAAGATTACTGGAGGAAAGGGGACAGCTTCAGCAATACCTCACTCATACCAAGAGGTATTATAACTTCTGACTAACTGAGATCAAAAGCCATACCAAGGAATATTGGCCCAAGGTTGTGGCAGTATAGACTGAGTGCAGCAAGGTCTGTACAAAAACAACCAAGGGCTAATATTACCCCAGTGTGGCTTGAGCAAGCAAGGTTGGTGAGTATTCTATTATATGGCACTCAGACCAAACTTGTTTGCTGGTTTTTGAAACCAAAACTACACAGCTTATGACAGTTTTGGTAGAAATGGTCCATATGGCAAAACAAGGACTAATTAAGAACCAATCAAAGTGCTTTTATTTATTTCAGGACTACCTTGCCATGCAATAATTATTAATACCCTCCCTTTAAAAAGAGAATATCTTATAAAAGAAACCTATTTCAACTTAAATTTTGTAGCCCTGGTGATAATCTGACTTAATTAAACAAGGATACAAATTTTCCCTAGTACATAATATATCCATAAATTGATTTTTGTTATTTCAGGTTAGTTCAATCACTTTACTCAATGTTCAAAAGTACAAGTGGCATTCATCAGAGCCCCTTAACTTCATCTCAAACTTCAAATGATCAAAGCATCTTAGAAATGGCTGCCACAAACAAGTCCTTAGCAGAACAGACTCTAGGTCTTGCACAAGATGTTTTACCAGCCTTCTCATTGGCAGAAACATCTCTAATGTTGACACATGAGTTGCAGGAAACTGGGAATCAGCAACAGGTTGAGCCAACATCTGCTGAAAAACTGGCTTTTCAGGTGAGACTAGTCTGGGTAATTTACGACTGCATGGTGGCACCTCCATTCAAGATCACCACAGGCTCCTCTCTCTAAGGAAAAAAGAGTGGAGCCTGGAGGCATACATGTAAAACCAAAGCATAGAACCATGATCACATAAGTGTTAGTAATGTTTTAAATTTAAATTCACATTTTCTCAGCTAGAAATTGTCTTTTTTTAAAATAACTTGCTAAGATTATTAAATGAAGCAGGCATATTTGGGTACTGGTGTAATTTTTTAAGGAAGGTTGTTATTAGGTGGATTTAGTTTTAGGTATGTTTTAAGTACTTTTAAAGTTTTTACACCACAAACAAGCTGTCTATTGTTTATTGTTAAATATGGAAGGCACAAATGTGGTCTTGCATCAAGCTTGTTTTGTTGGATAAACCAGGGGTTCAATAGGTCTTGTAGAGGTCTTATATGCAGTCTTCTGCCAACCATGAGACCTTTAAAAGTTATGAGTAGGATCCTGTGTTGTGGTGGGCCTTGTGGCCTCTTTCTGGGCACAGCCACCTATTATGTCATTGCAGTTGCTAAGGGAAATAGTTACAGAAACCCTCAATAAACCAGGCACATTACAGAAAGTTTTAAGATGAATTTGCCCTTGGAGTAATGTGTGATGGGTTTGTCAAAACAGGCATGCAACCATGATGACAGGAAGGTTTGAGATAGATCCATGGGAAAGAATACTAGACATCATAGTTTTCATTCGACTGAATTGTATAATTCCCTGGGTTTCTTTTTATCTAGGTTTTATCTAGTGATGTCAATCTCCAGGCAGAGGAACAACAGCTGAAAGGTGTTATGAAGAGAATGGCACAGCAGTACATGGGACATGATTATCAAAGTAGATTTTCAACAAGGAACTTTAGAGTAACCTATGACTGTTGTGATCGATGTAGGGGACCACTTCATGTTGTTTGAGAACATTTGTACTTGGTGTTATTCCATTTTATAATTTATGCTTGCTTTGAATTTTATTTAATTTAATATCACCCTGCATTTTTGCTGGGGGTGGAGGAAGGCGGGTGGTGATTAACCCTTTAACTACTGGAAGTGATCAACATGTAACTTCTCCCCATAACATCCACACATTATCCATCAAAAAGGTAATAAGAAGACTCAAACTTATCAGGTAGAAGTAGTTGTCTTGATCTGTCACCAAATTCTTGTTACTGATTTACAAAGAAATATGTACCAGCTAGAGGGGAGAATTAATCATCAGATCTTTAAAGTTTAAGGGTTAAAAGTGTTTTCAACTGAGTATGATAGAATTTAAAGTACAGAGAGATTGAAGTAAAAGGTGCTTTTGTTCTGAAGATAACAAAAAAGGATATTGTTTTACATGATTTCTTAATACCTTGTAGATATTACAACAATTGCTTTAAATTTAACCATTTTCTTTCAAAGAGAAGGAAAGTGAGCTTGGTAATCATTCTCTAGTTTTTTAAATATCATTGGAAAATTGTACTTGACTATACTGTTTTAGGAATTTCAGTTATTTATAATGGTAATAGGACCGAGTGGAGTTCAATTCGGTCTGTAATCATAAGAGTGATTTACAAAATCGGACGAACGCGAAGCGGGAGTCCGATTTGTCAATCACGAGTATGATTACAGACAGAATTGGATGACACAAAGTCCTGTTACCAATTAATCATAACTGTTTCAATTTCCGAAAACAATTAATACATTTAGGACAAATATGTGCAGTAGAGACAATGTCTAAGTAAAATATTCCTCAACTTTGGAAATTCCACAACTTTTTTAGAAGAGGTTGTTGCTATGGTTATGGTGATCAATTCTGTGATTGGTGGATTTGACTGAAAGGACCAAGTATGATTGGCTACTTCAACTGTCGGATTGTCCAATTACACTGTCCGATTACAACTCTACAGAACAATTAGTGAAAAATAAAGTAGCTACTGCACCAATCACATTTGAGGAAATTGTAATGGCTATGATTAAATTAGTTATTTATTGAAGTATTGTCATGAAACAATGATAAAATTTATTTTCATTGGTGTTTGTCGATTTGGGGTTGAATTGCATACAATGTTTCAAATTAAATTGAAAATAGCTGAGTTCTAAAGAAGTTAAGACCATACGTATTTTGATTACTGAAGAAGAATAAGACGTCCAGACTTTTTTCATAGTTTGTACAGTTATCTGTAAGAACTGCTTAACTATACATATAAAAGAAAATGTGCTGTTTTTAAAGTTATTTATTATTAATGTTTCCAGCTAAGCCAGAAATTTTCTGAATCTTATTCTGTTACGTTTTTACGCGTTGAAATTTTTGCTACTAATGGCTGTAATATTATCAGGAAATCTCGCCAGATTGAACGCATTATGTGCTTTCTCAGTACGTGAGATTGCTAGTAAGATAATTTGAAGTATCTCCACTGTTGTAATGATATACAACTATGTTTATCTACGCGCAGGTCGGTTGAGATGAGGAATTTTTGAAAAACATCACCAGCGGCTTGAAAATTTACGAGCTCTTCTTTCGATTTGGTGTTTCTCGTTGAACTTCCTACTTCGTCGTCTAACGCTTTTGACGAATGAAATTAATTTATTTTCCAGAATATAGGTTTTCCGAGCAGTTTTTAAAATTTTGCGATGCAAGGACAAACCAAGAATAGCTACCGCAAAGTGTCCAATAATTGTACAAGTTTATGAAACGTTGAGGAAAAGAATTGGATCATCAACAGCGCTTAAATCTTCAGTACAACCCTGTTATTTCTCAAAAGATCTGTTAATGGATAATTAGTGAATGACCTATATTTAATATGACTTGGCAAAAGAGGGAAACAATGGAGGAGAAAGCAAACGATATTGGTGTACTTTGTGGTAAACAATCAACTGACTCGTGAAACGCAAGCGGCAGAATAAGTTAGAGAACTATCTTGCTTCTGAACACACGTTGTCAAGGGAAGTTAGCAAAGTTTTGGAAATTATTAGACTTGATTTATTACTGCGTTCTTAGCAAAAAACTATTGAATTGTGGTAAACCGAATTTCAACGCTCCATCCAGTATCAACATAATTTGGTTGCTTTGTAAAATCGCTGATCACGAACGATGTTACTGTTTCTCTTTTTATAAAGTAGTTGAGTTTCACGCGCAAACCGACGAGGTTGCTTATTAAGCCACGCTTTTCACCCGGAAGTGGAAAGTTTATCCCTCTTGCGTGAGTCACAATTATTAAGTTCGTTGTTTCGAGTTTGAAATGCTTGAACGAAGCCCCTTCGACGGATTGGTTTGAGTCAAAGACTATTAAAACTGAAGGAAAAGTCGCCTTTCGCGTATCACCATTTCTGGTTTTAATCTCAACCTCGTATTAGCGGAAGCTTTCATATCACACTTGTAGCTTTTTTTATTCAGCCCAATGGCTGTATGGAAAGATAAAGCGTGGAAATGACATATATAGAAATGACAAGTACATTCTTACCACTCAGAAAAGAGATTTGTCGAGAGAAGCACCATGTACAGTACCTTGCAACAACTGTTGGGAGAACTATTACAAAGACGGAGCTTTCGTGATCATCCGAGTAGTAGCTTTTTAGAAACTAAAAGCAAATACGATGACGGAAGCGACGTCGAATGACAGATTTGAATTAAAAATTATTTGAAACTCTGAATGAACGTGCTCGTGCGTTACGGAGAACTCTTGGACTGTTACCTTCATTAACGGAACGACGCTTGATAATTAAAATAATTATTCGAGCTTCTAGAGGAAAAATGTTAATGTAGGCACAGACTAAAGAAAAGAGGAATTCTGTTTTACACGGAAATGACAATCGAGGAAATTCACGGCCCCTATTTCACTCCAACCTCACAACAACCTGTCGACGAAATTTACTCCGGAAGACGATCTGCAAAATGAATCTAAATAGAAGTTTCGACACCGATATGAAGCTCCTCTCGGAAATTATATTTCTCTTTAACCTCCTAGACAGACACACTAACATCACTCGTTAAAAAAAAAAACACATTTAAACTAATAAATCGAAATGGCAGCAGGGGAATAAACACTCAAGCATACAGCTTGAGATACCGCTAGAGAGGAAGGCGCTGGCCGACAGAATTCGTGGCTCTAAGATCCTTCTTTTCATGCTAAGGCGCGTGCGTATAGGACAGAGGAAAAAAGGAAGGCTTTATAAAATGTACCACGAGGAAGACCGACAGAGGGGTGGGGAATATAAAAACCTGCAATACAATCACATTAATTGGGCTCGAGTATGGAGCGTTTAATAAAGAAACATTTATTACCAGTAAAAAAAGGGAAGAGCTTTTGGGTGTCAAGTGATGTGGTATACATCAGACATTTGATAATTCAAACTATCGCTAACCCTGACCAAACAGAGCCCCACAAGGATGACAACAATAAAATTGTTCTAAAAAAGAATTATTCTGAGGAAATAGGGAAACATGGCAAAACGAAAAAACCATGTTATAACGTAACGGTTATACTTAATGAAAACGATAAACGATTAATCACAACGTTTCCAACGCGATGAAGCGTGTGTGATAACTAGTTGGGAGGGAAGCTCCACATTCGAGGCTATGCTCTTTTAGTTTTGAGTTGTCATGGATGACTAAACCACAAAATATGAAATTTCCACGAGATTGGGATGAAGGAAACACAGCATCATTTCACTGCTAATTTTTTCGATCGACTTTTAGCAATGTGCTTTAAGAATATTTTTTCAACCATTTTGAAATCATTGATAATCCTTGCACTCTGATTGGCTCTCAGCAGTGCAATTTATTCGCTAGTTTCACTACTTTTGCTCAAAATCGCATTTTCTCTCAGCCAATAAGAAAACAAAATTAAACCAAAACAACCAAGTACGTTTCAAGGCTTGTTTGAAGTAACTGATCAAATTGCAGCAACACAAATTTTGAGACTTTTTCCCTAACAACTTTTTTGTTTGTTTAAACCAGCTCACCACTGGATCAGTAAGATGTCTGAGTTGTCCAAGTAACAATCACCGAAGTGGAGGTAAATAGTGGTTAATTTCCATAAATTTCACCGACACTGAGGTGAAAATTGTTTTAGTACATACTGCAGAGAAACCAAAATAAAATCAGTTTATTTCTTTCAATATACCCTAAAATGGTCGGAACTTAGATTGTTAACGCTCGATTTTGTCTCCACGGCTGCTCAGAGGTGAAGAGCCGTACTTACTTATCGCTTCCGAAGTAGCCAATCGGTGCGCGCGAAAAGCACTATTCGCTTGTGTGGTATATCTGTGGTATATATGTGGTATATATATGCGTTATCGACCAAGCGTGAGGTCAAGATGGCTGGATATTGCCCGAGTTCGTTTTTATTTTCCAATAAAAACGCAATTAAGAACGATGCTGATATCCAGCGATCTTGTGCGAACTAGCTTGGCAGGAGCTAATTAAGTAATGGGCTCTTGGCTTGGTCAATCAAGAATTTATCATAAAGCAAATAGATTTCACTTTCTAACATTTAAGTATCGAGAATGACTTATTTATTTCGAGGGCCGGGATGGATAGTCATTTCTGTTTGTAGCTCAATAAAACGACCAGATTCGTTTATATTTGCTTCGTTTTTTTTTCTTATTATTATTATCTTCTGCCGCTTTTTGCGACTCTATGGCCGACATTGTCCCAAAATTTCGAACTATTTAAGTCCGTTACACACACTTCTTTTCCTTGCGCGGGATCAAAGCCGGCGGGCAATCCCGAGCGGGCAATTCCGTCGGGCGGAATGGGCCCATCTTGCCCGCTCGGATAGCCAACCAGAGCACTCTTCATATTACTCATGGGCACTGCCAGCGATATGATAAACTAGAATTATGTATTTGGGCGTTTAAATTTTGCGATTTTAAACAGTTGTAGGGAAGTGGCCAGTATTGTATTGTGCAATTTTTGTCTGAAATCATATTCCAGGTAAAAACGTGATTTATTTTGTCACTGAAGACAAAAATAAACTACTCTCGTGGGTTTATTGTGCTACAAAAACAGGCTTTCTTTCACAGATCTCGAGGTAAACACATTTTGTTCCTCTTTAAGCACGAAATTTGGCAATATTTCAGTCCTGCGACAAACTTGAAAACAATGAGTCAGCATTTCCAGATAATTCGACAAACTAGTTCCTCTCAGGTTTATAAGAAAGTTAATGACGAAGTGCAAGTTATTCTGATCACTCAACCAGTTACCGTAATAATGTGACAGACGGAACAAACGTGGAGCTTGCAAAATACTACAGACTTGATTCAAGTAAAGCAGCTTAAAATTTTGCATCTTCTTTCCTTCTTATCAAAACGGCGGGAAAAGACCTCTTAATCACACGTTACAAAGCCTACGTAGCATGTAGAAGCGGTCAGCGGGTGCATTAGTGATCATCCGGTACTTCATTGTATATTGTGTTAAGCATTTAATAAAAGAGGTAAACAGATAAAAGTGAATAAAGATCGATATTTATTCATTTATCTACCGATATTCGTCCGACTCTTAAAACATCAAACGGTAGAAATAGTTGGAGAACAACGAGTCAAAGAAGCTTGCCTTTAGTCATACGTTAATACCTTGGGAAAGGAGAGAAATTAATAAGCCATGTAACTCGACGACAGCATTCGTAACTGACGAACACGTCGAACTACGATAGTTAATTAAGCATAATCTTTCATTTTAAACCGGGGTCATAACAGTAAGCACAATTTATAATCGATAACTTCTGTGTGTGTGTAAAAACCAAGGAGTCTCAGGTAGAGCAGATCTTTGCCATTTTAAGCCACACACGCTACCCTGAAGTGAATATTCCTTCCGCTCCCTTGTATCACAAAGTTTAGGTACATCTGTAGCATGAAGCAAAGGCCTCTCCAAGTAACTGGTGTGAGTTAATAAGGCCAATTATGAACCTGCAGTGGTTTTTCAAAAAATTAGCATCCCAGTGGCTCAAGTAAGCGTTTGTCCTTTAAAGAATATCAAAGCTCTCATATTAGTAAAAAAATATATTGAAAATTGCAATTGTGCCTTACAAATCGCTGTGATAGGATGTTACTAAGGTGTAGAAATTTCATATACTGCAACTCGACAAATGCATTCTCTCTTCTTAGAAGTAGATTTTTAGTCGAACAAACCTTAATTAACTAACCTTTTCATGTACCGATCAGCCGGTGTTATCGTTCTAAAAACTTGTGAGGGCGATTATATGATGACGACGAAGTTGTCTTGGCCACTGGTACTTTGGTGCATTGAAGCAAAGTGCGACGACAGATTTAATGAAACGACGTGGCAAATTAAGGAGTTTCTGACCTGAATGTGTTTGCACTTGCGCCCTTGAGACATCCTAAAAAATCATCATGTTTCGCACCCACCTGCGAAGCGAACTTTGGTCGAGTCGTCTGAGTTTGTAACTTGATAAACGTACTTTCGTATGTACCAGTGTATATTCGAGAGTAGTTTTACTCAAAACCGACATATGCACAAACTGTAACGTTGAGGAAGATGGAGTTTATTAGAACTCACCATATGCAACCCGGCAATTTGGGAAAAGTTACTTCCTGTCAAACAATGAGTCGTATGACGCAAACAATTGTTAGCCCCGATAAGCCAGTACCGCATGATACTGATGACAATAAATGGATATACCAAAAGGAATTTCCCCACCAAACAGGAATAGGTGGTAAATGGCAAAACGTATGTTACAGCGTAACAGCCATATGCTATAGGAGGAGTAATATTCTTATCACAGCCTTTCCTACAAGGTAGAATTGCAAAAAAATTCTACAGGAGGGCCGTGTTTAAGTAATACCTCTAGTTGCTAGCCTGATCCTCACAAATTTGCATCTTCAATCAGCTCCACTTCTAAGCCTAATTCAAAGTAAATGGAGTGTTAACGAAGATCAATAAACCATGGCAGCCGTGTCATTATTTTCTGGTCTTTTCCGTCCTCTGCTGACCTATGCTTGACCTTAGATGTCTTTGATCTTCGTGGCAGGTCCAAACAATCGTAACACAATAGGTATAAGTTAATATAGTTAACATTTGCACCAGGACTGTGACCTTCCGTGTTATTTTTGTCGACTGCCCGGTCGTGGTAGTGCGTCAGATCGTAACCAGAAAGACCAGATAATAACCGAATCCATCGAATGAAAGATCTGAAAGAATGTCGACCCAAACGGCTGAAAAGGCTATAGAGTTTTGGTGTCATTGTATGCCGCCCGAGAAGATGGTAATGTAAGAAATGAGCCAGTACACATTGAAACATTCTGTGTACCAGTTAGTGGTACACAAACTTTTTCCAAGGTCGTCATAAAGACCTAAACGAATTCAAAAGCCACGTTATATCCTTTACTGACATAAAGACGGTTGCCGTACAGAAGGGGATTGAGCAAACCTTTCACACAAACATTGCCCATGTATCAAAGAATACTAAAGGTGGCGTAGACCTCTTCTCAATTCGTATGCAAGATTCTTGGAGCCACGACAGGCCGCATATTGAAAGGTAGCCAAATTACGGAAAAGTTCATACTAGTTCTTACGGGATAACTGATGAACCATATATGAGTTCAAAATACGAAAACGTCGTCAAAACCACGACTACTGACTACAGGATGCCCGGACGAGTAAATGCCCTCGGAGCTTCTAGTTTCAAGAGGAAAGTCGTCTTTATTTGTCTAACAAAAAGCAATATGATAATTGAGAAGCAATTCATGCCAGGACAAACAACGGTGGATGCAATATGATTTTTAGTAATACATCCGATAGGTTGAAATCTTACATTTTTAGCTTAGCGTACTTACTCTTTCTTGCGTGACGCGTGATTGGTTAACAAAATTCTCCGTGATACGTGATTTGATGAAAAATTCACCGTGATGTGATTGAAACGAGGAAAAGGAAGACGCACAAATTATCTCTGATTATGCAATCGCAACCATGTGGTTACTCAATATTTGTCACGCAAGATACGGCTTCGTCGAACTGCGTCAGCCTTAGGTTTCAAATTTGATTGATTTTGACCAACAGATGGACTGTGGCAGGAATATCAAAGCACCCAGTGACTGACTACGATAATTGAGTAGAAATCCCCCTTGCTAATTAATTTACAATTGGCCATTTTTTGTTCCCCTTGCACCACTTTTTAAGACAATATTCATCTCTTTAGTTGACTGTAATTTCTTACTCTTATTTCCAAAATGTAATCGGTTTTGGGTTAATAATATTTTCCAAATCCATTATCATTTTAGTGAAGGTAAAACTTTCAGAATGCCACGTTGTGGCAATGGTAAGAAAAAAGGGAAGATAAACTGAATGCGTAATACCTATCACTACCACAATGTAATCACACAGCAGTGGTAGTGTGTGATTACAAACAAAAATTACGAAAACCAGGTTTCGGTGAAAACGATCTGCAATTGCTGATTATCAAAGGCGCTTACGAAGATATCTACATAATTCTCAATTAAGAAACAGAACCATTCGAAACTTGTTGCTTAAGTTGCAAAATTGTTCGCTACATCCCTGTAAAAAGATATCAAAACTTCTCTCTCAAACAAAATGAGAGATGTTGGTATGAGCTCAACCATTTGAACTTTAGGCTTAAAACGTGTAAGGAAAGCTCCATTATTCGCAGCTGTCAGGTAAAATGACGAGTAACAGTGACAGTATCACAACAGTAACACTGTTCAAGAAAAGAGCTATATCCCCCGGTGTCGATCTACCGCGACTGAGACTGGAATTCATTCTACCCTGAGAGAGAGTTTTATAATAGGAAGGAAAATCCAAACGACATGTACGTTTTCAGTGAGTGCCGAATAGAGTGCGAGACTTGAGGCAGTTTTGCTTGACATATGCGTGGTTTTGACTGAAATTAGTGTTCATTACGTATTGTGAACTTGCGAAGAATTTAGTATGATCACCTTTCATTACGCAACGTTATGTAACTAGCAGTAGAATATATTCAGTTGTCCATGTTACTTAGGTTAGGTTAAGTTAAGTTAGCAAGTAGTTGTGTATCAAGAGAGAAGTTTTTTCTCTTTGTTTTTAAAACATTGTTTTTTTACTTAAACACAACTAAAGAGTGGTAGGGATATGTGTGCGCCACATCGAGAGAAATCGAATTTTCGGTTAAACCGACAATTTTCCTTTCACAGATATATTTTGGAGGTACTCGCCGAAGAAGCGATAAAGTTCCTATTCATGGAACGAGAAAGCTATGACTATGATACAATTAACGTGTAAAGCGCTACGTGAGGACGAGGCGTTAAACATCGTTTATTTCGAAAAAAGGGAATGAGGTGTGATACTCGCAAAAAAGCAGAAAATTAATATCAGGAGATTATTGAGGAGCGTGCATCCTGATAACTTCCTTACTCGTTTCGACAAAGATTATGCGAAGAGGATCGCTCGCAAGCAACTGACCAGATTCTCATTATATCTAAACAGCTCAAATCAGTACCATAAGGGGAACGATATGAATTGCTGTTGCGTTGAAAAATTATCAGAATCCTTATATCGCACGGTATTGAAAACAACGAAATCGTTTGCTATCACATTCTTCACCTATTCAAACATTTGTCAACTTTGGAGAATATTACTACATGATCCATTTCCTAATATTTGTATTATCTCTCCCTTGAAAGCTTATTTCGATTTCATTACAAAGTCATTTTTTACAATAATTAACATTTGCATTATAAGATCTTGTTGTTGTCCTTTTCCTGTTGGAAAAATTGTCGCTACCTAAATTTAAATAGTACTACTTGAGTATTGGTCAGACAGGGTTAGAATTAGGAAACCTACAGAACTCAATCTACGCAACGTTGCACTTGGGGATGTAAGTGTCTTGTGGACCTTTTGTAAAATGAGTAGCCTAAAAGATTAGAAAAGAATCCAGCGCCAAACAAAGTATGTCACCGAAAGAACAGCGTTTACAGCAAAAGCAGTTCGATGAAGCCGTATGTTGCGTGACAAATACCGAGTAACCAAATACTGAGTAACCGGTGCTCTATTCGGCATTTCACAAGTACCCGTGGCCTGAGATAAACAGATAAAATTGAAGAACGATCGATATTCATCCGTCTCTAAAACATCAAACGGTAGAAATAGTTGGAGAACAATGAGTCAAAGAAACTTGTCTTTAGTCATAAATTAATACCTTAGGAAAGGAGAGAAATTACTACGCCATGTAACTCGACGACAGCATTCGTAACTGACGAACACGTCGAACTACGATATTTAAGCACAATCTCTCAGTTTAAAACGGTATCAACACAGTAAGCATAATTTATAATCGATAAATTCCTTCTGTGTGTACGTGTGTAACAACCAAGAGGTCCCAGACAGAGCAGATCGTTGCCATTTTAAGCCACGCACCCGGAAGTGAATATTCCTTTCGTTCTCTTGTATCACAAAGTTTATGTGGGTTTGTAGCATCAAGCAAAGGCCTCTCCGAGTAACTAGTGCGAGTTGATAAGGCCAATTATGAATTCGCTGTGGCTTTTCAACGATTAGCATTCCCAGTGGCTCAAGTAAGCTTTTGTCCTTTAAAGAACATCAAAGTTCACATATTAGTTAGCATATTGAAAATTGTGCCCCGCAAATCGCTGTGATAGGATGTTGCTTACGTGTGGCAATTGCATATACTACAATTACGACAAATGCATTCTCTCTCCTTAGAAGTAGATTTTTAGTAGAACAAACTTCATTTAACTAACCTTTTCAAACAGATACCGCGTGTAGAACGGGAATGTGCCAATCAGCCAGTGTAATCGTTCTCAAAACTTGTGAGGGCGATTATGATGACGGCGAAGTTGTTTGCGCCACTTAAGTAGGTACTTTGGTGAATTAAAGCAAAGTGCGACGGCAGATTCAATGAAACGACGAGGCGACTTAAGGACTCTTTGACCTGAGTGTGTTTGCACGTACGTCCTTGAGAAATCGTGGGACATCATCATGTTTCGCCTCCATCTGCGAAGCGACCTTTGGTCGAGTCGTCTGAGTTTGTACACTGATAAACGTACTTTTGCATTTACCAGAGAATACTCGAGGGTAGTTGTAATCAAAACTGACATACGCACAAACCACAACGTTAATATTTCATTTCATTTTGACAACGGTCCGTCCTCCAAACTTGTCGGGTAAGACTTGAAGATAAATAAGTAGCCTCAATCCATGACTTGAGCTTCATAGAATTGACAAATCAGTCTACCCTTATAGGTAGTAAAGTTGAAATAAAAAGTAAAGGAAACGTTCAAAAGCATATTTCATCCAAGAAGTCGCCATGTTGCAGCAGTTAAATAAAGTTGCTCGCTATTTGCTCGATTGATACTCGATAGAAGCAGAAAAACAAGAAGTAAGAGACTGCATGAGAAGATGGCGCTGGCCAACAGAACCGTGGTCCCAAAAATATATGTGACCATACGATGCGCGTGCGTTTAGCACACCACAGCCTGAGCGAAGACTGCATTTTACCATAAGGAGAAACGAGGTTCAGGCGAGGCATATATAAACTTCCCAACCTCTCCTATAGAAATGGGCGAGGAAGATGGAGCATATCATTACCCGCCACATGCAACCCGTAAAATTTGGGAAGAGTTATTTCCTGTCACGAGATGTGACATATGTTTCTGATTTAGTAACGCAAACGACTACGAACCCTGATCAAACACTTCCACATGGAAGAAAGAACGGGAGAAAGGTCTTCAAAAAGAATTTCCCACTCCAGGTGGGCGTACACGGCTATAATGGGAAACCCTGTTATGGCATATTTGCCGTGAAAGATACCACGGCTAATCGTCTAATTACGGCCTATCCCACATTAAAATGATAGCTCAACTTCTACGTCTATAACAACGACTCTTTTGCTTTGGAACACGGAACATAACCGACAAAGCTGATCAGAGAGTAATATTTGATTGTTGTGATCATTATGCCGGAGCACCACAGCTGGTCAAATAGATCAATCTACTTCCGATGAGATTCGATTTTATCCTCAACTGAATTTTAACCATTTATTTTTTTTTAGTTAACTATTTTTCGCGTGTGCTTCGATTTGGAAAATTTGGTCAAGCGAGTTTAAAAAATAAGGTAATAATATAAGAACCAGTGAACAAAACTAAACAAGATCGAATCGACTTTTGGTTCTTAGGCAGGAAGCAGAGAATACTTTTGTTTTACTGCACATGATTGAAGTTGTGAAGCGAACGGAAACCGCTGCAGTTAACTTACAGACCACAATTGTTATCAGTTTACCGGCCTAATGCCCACTTGGAATGTTAGTTTAAGCACTCTAAAAGTTGGTAATCCATTCCCTCACCTACAGTACCGAAATGACAACATTTCTCACGTGATCTTCAAATATTCCACATGGCTTTTTACCCACAAAACTGATGAAAAGTGTGATCTTCATCTCTAGAATAATGCACGATCTTTGCGCGGTAAAACACACCTCTCTTTCTTTCAAAACATTCCTACTTTATCTTTCCTTCTTCACGTAGATGTTTACTCGGCGTGACCTCCACTTGGTGGATTTTCTTGCATGGATTTCACACCGTACAACAAATACGAGTATTAAACGTTCCTCTGAGTAGGCGGCACCTTTCACTTAGATAACCCAGCATCAAATATACCATCTTTATTTACATCATCATTACGCAAAAGCATCACCTTCGACATGCAGAAAGTTTTTCAGGCCTTGCCTGCCACGCGCACAAGTCTCCTATAGAAAATAGTACTAATTGGGAGGTGGCAGATTCGATTCCCACTAACAGCACTCAGAATTCTTTTTCGCTAAGTATGCCTGTGCCATTCACTGAATGAGGTCATCTTTCAAATAAACACTATTTTTTACAAGTTGTAGGAAGTTAAAACTTAGACCCGGAGACAAGTAAACCGAACTCGATCTTTCGAAGAGGGATTGCCTTGGATTTTTTAAATTAAAATTTGCTCCATCGAAGACACGTCACACTCTGCTATATTCGGGCTGTACAAGAACGCCTTCGTGACCGAAATCCAAGGATATGACCACCCAAAGGTCGATGTTAATTTGATATCGTCAAGAGACTATGTCGATTATCATTTTATCATTAAATTAATGGGGTATAAAAATATTACAATATTAGACCCTTTCGAAAATATCAGTATGACCTTACTAAAATATAAATTTAGCAAACATTTTATATCACCATATGCAAATACCTACGACTGTGTGCATGGTCCAAGATAAAGTGAATAAAATGTTTTGAATTGTACCACCTTATTTTGATAGATACCTTAAATAGACTGCGCTAACAACAGCGAGAGATCTCAAAGCTCTCGAACAATATCTCTTAACAAACCATGGGTAAAATTAGATTTTATTCATAAATTAATAGGTAAAAACGACAGGATAAAAGAGCATATCAACCCTGAGTGGTGATGCGAAAGAATTCGACATCACAACAAGTTCAGGTTGATTCTTATGACCTGAGAACGACAATACTTTAATGACTCGTTGACGTTTCGCGGAAAAGTTCTATCATGGACTTTCAGTTTTTCCTTAATGTCATGTGATGCCAAAGCTACAATTCTCTTGTAACTCACCATGTGTTGATAGTTACATCGTATAAACTGCTCCTACAAGAACGAGAGAATTGGGGCAATTACCAAAATTGATGAAAAATGCACTGTCACAGCCAATCAGCATTAATATTCTTTCCCTCTGAGGTGAACATTTGTTTTTAACTAGTATATTCTAAAAGAAATCAGTGAGATATCAGAAACATCGCTCAAACATAGAACTTACGGGGTTTGATACATCATTACGAGAAATTTCATTATACTAGGAAAATTGTTTAGTCTAAGTTATTTTATTATTTTAATAATTAATAATTTTATTCATGAAATGTTATAATGAAACAATAATGAATTATTTATCTTGATGTACGTCAATCTGGAAGCAGAATTGCACACAAAGTTTCAAATTACACTGAAAATAGCTGAGTACTGAAAAGGTCAAGACCTTTTCTCCTGTCCAGTGTGTCTACATTTCTTCGAGATCGCAATATATCTTTGGTTAGGGTCTATTGGGGATACAACAGTTTTAGTTTGCTTTTCGGAAAAAAATTACGTGGAATTTTATATTTGAGGCGACTAACGGTAGACGAATGATTCTCTCTGTTAGGGTAACGGTTGCAAGAGTAGTCTCTTACGCAACCTTTGGTCTCGTCACGCAACGACTCTTTCTCCAACGAGGAATAGAGGGCGTTTTGTGACGAAACCAATCGTGTGGCACTGATTGATATAGTTGATATTCTGATCATGAATGGACGTGCTCTTGCATTACTGGGAATTCTCGGACCGTTGGTTTCGTTGCCTCCATTGACAGAACGACGTTTGATAACATTCTTTAAAGTTCGAATTGAAAAATTTAGATTTTAAATTCGAAAATTCCGGAAAATGAACAAATAAGAAGTTTAGTTTCCATCTTAAGTCTCCTCGTGTGGATGACATATCTGTTTAGCCTCCCAAGATATATCAGTTGTTCAAAAACACATTTAAACTGATAAATCGAACTGGCAGCAGACGAATAAACACTCAAGCATGCAGCTTGAGATACCGCCAGAGAGAAAGGCGCCCGCGACCAAAGGAATTCATGGCTTTGAGAACCTCCTTATCATGCTAAGGCGCATGCGTTTAGTGCAGTGGAGGTTAAAAAAAACTCCACGTAAACGTACCACTGTGAAAAGCGATATTAAGTTGTGGCATATAAAAACCCTGAAATGCCTCTTATTGGTTGGGCATGTGTGTGGAGGATATTATTAAGAAGCATACTTTACCAGTACATAATGGTAAAAGTTATTATATGTCTCGCGATATTAAATATCTCAAGAACACAACATTGCAAACTCTTGCAAACTCTGGCCAAAGACGACGTCATCATGATAATAGGAGGAAAAGCGTCCTCCTGAAAAGATACCCCGAGCAAATAGGGATACACGGATCCACTGGAAGACCATGTTATACAATAGTTGTGATATTACTGAACATCAATAATCAAATAATAACGGCATACCCAAGTCTGTGATAAAGAAAGGAAGTTAAGAACATACATGAAGAATGGCAAATGGGAAATGGGAAATATCTCCATATCCATGCCTACCTTTGCCTTCTAAATTTTTGTAATTGAGGGGCTAGAAGTACGAACTTTCCGCTGATTTTTCCGAACCATAACCATAACCACTCCAGTACTAGTTATTTGTCATAGGTGTTGTACTAAGGGATGCAGTGGCAGTCTCTGCTTAAAGACTTAATCACTACGTGCGAGGAAATCAACGAGGAGGGGGAAGTCACTCAAGAATCTTATCGTTTTCCATGCGATTTCAAAATACTCAACCACTTACCAAAAAAAACTGTGACAAATAAAACATGCGTGGAGTTTACGAAAGACTTGTTGCGGAATTCCTATAACCCCACTCGCTGGTTCAAACAAATCAAGAGGACTGTATCTTTCGACGTAACAACACAATTTAATCCAAACCAACAATCTATTGCGATATACAATTCTCACATATTCAGCGGTCGTAACACAACGATCAACGACCAACGATCAACTAACACGTACAGAGGTTTTTTCTACTATCCTTGTGTTAGGCAGTATTTTTATACTAGTCACATGTACAGTAAAAGTTCCCATTGTAATGTATCTAAATTAAGTGACTATTACAAAATCGCACGTTCTTTCACCTTATTTAGCCTAAGAAAATGCAAGTAGTTACATCATTTTATATCGTAAATGTACTTGGACTTTGTCTACATTATTGTGAGATCAAATGTCACGAAATCTAACTTATTTGCGTTACATATGCGGTCAATTTCCAATTAATATTTAATCACAAAATAATCAAGTTAAGTATCACCTATTTCTTTCCCGACAATACTGCAGACTTGATTAACTTAGAGCACTTTAAAATTCCGCCTCTTTTTTCTTTTTTTATTAAAATAGCTCAATCTTTGATGTATACGGATTAAACAAGTTTTCAACTGAGTGTTACTGAATTTAAAATAAAGTCGGAATTTGAAACAAAAAAGCGTTTGTTCTGAAAATAAGACAGTTCTACATGAGCCTAATAGATATTACAAAATTGCTTTAAATTTAACCATTTTTCTTTCAAAGAGAAGGAAAGTCAGCTTGGTAATCCTGTACAGTAAATCAAGTTAAACCATACTATTTTGGGAATTTCAGTCATTAAATTAGTTTATTCATGAAGTATTAATGATAAATTGTTTATTTTTATTGGTGTTTGTCGATCTGGGGTTGAATTGCTCACAATGTTACAAATTAAATTAAAAATAGCTGAGTTCTAAAGAAGTTAAGACCACACGTGTTTTGATTACTGAAGAAGAAGACGTCAAGACGTTTTTTTCAGTTTGCACAGTCATCTGTGCGAAGTGCTGAACTATACACATAAAGAGAAAATATGTTGTTTTTAAAGTTATTTATTTATTAATTTTTCCATGTTCCAGCAAAGCCAGAATTTTTTTTCATCTTATTCTGTTACAATGTTTTTACGCGTTGAAATTTTTGCTAGTAAAGGTTGTAATATTATCGGGAAATCTTTCTCAGTATGTGAGATTGCTACTAACAAAATTTGATGTATCTCCATTGTTGTAATGATTTTCAACTATGTTTACATACGCGCTGGTCGGTTGAAATGAGGACATTTTGAAAAACATCACCCGCGGCTAGAAAATTTACGAGCTCTTCTTTCGATTTGGTGTTTCTCGTTGAACCTCCTACTTTGTCGTCTAACGCTTCTGCCGAATGAAATTAATTTATTTTCCAGAATGTAGTTTTTCCGAGCAGTTTTTGATTGAAATTTTGCGACCCGAGGACAAACCAAGAATAGTTCAAAGCGTTCAATAAGTTGTACAGGTTTATGAAACGTTGGGGAAAAAAATTGGATCATCAACAGCGCTTAAATCTTAAGTACAACCCCGTTATTTCTCAAAAGATCTGTCGATGGGTAATTAGTGATTAAAATAATTCTTCGAGCTTCTAGTAGAAAAATGTAAATGTAGACACAGACCAAAGAAAAGAGGAATTCTGTTTTACACAGAAACGACAATCGAGGAAATTCAAGGCTCCAATTTACTCCAACCTTACAACAACCTAACAACGAAATTTATTATGGAAGACGAACTGCAAAATGAATCTAATTCCAAGTTTCGACACCGACTTTAGGCTCTTCTTGGAAATTATATTTCTGTTGAACCTCCTAAATAATAAGGTATCAACAGATACATTAACTTCACTCGTTAAAAAACACACTATAACTAATAAATCGAAATGGCAGCGGGGGAATAAACACTCAAGCATGCAGCTTGAGTTATCGCCAGTGAGGAAGGCGCTGGCCAACAGAATTTGTGGCTCTAAGATCCTTATTTTCATGCTAAGGCGCGTGCGTCTAGGACAGAGGAAAAAAAGGCTATATAAACTGTACCATGAGGAAGACCCACAAAGGGGTGAAGAATATAAAAACCTTGGAATGCAATTACATTAATTGGGCTCGAGTATGGAGCGAATAATAAAGAAACATTTCTCACCCATAAAAAGAGGGAAAAGTTATTGGGTGTCAAGCGATGTGGTATACATCAGACATTGGCTAACTCAAACTATCTTTAACCCTGACTAAACAGAGCCCCATAAGGATTCCAAAGGTAAACTTGTTCTGAAAAAGGAATTTCTCGAGGAAATAGGGAAACGTGGTTATAACGGGAATGTTATAACGTAACAGTTATACTTGATAATATCGTTAAACGATTAATCACAGTGTTTCCAACGCCATGAAGCGTGTGTGATAACTAGTTGGGAGGGAAGCTCCACAATCGAGGTTATACTCTTTTAGCTTTGAGTTGTCATGGATGACTAATCCACAAAATATGAGATTTCTAAGAGATTGGGATGATTGAAACACGGCATCATTTCACTTCTAATTTTTCCGATCGACTTTTAGAAATGTGCTTTAAGGATATTTTTCAACTATTTTGAAATCACTGATAATCCTTGCACTCTGATTGGCTCTCAGCGGTGCGATTAATTCACTAGTTGCACTATTTTTGCTCAAAATCGCATTTTTTCTCCCAGCCAATAAGAAAACAAAACTAAACCAAAACAACCAAGTAGATTTCAAGGCTTGTTTGAAGTAACTGATCAAATTGCAGCAACGCAAATTTTGGAACTTTTTCCCCAACAACTTTTTTGTTTGTTTAAACTGGCTCACCACTGGATCAGTAAGATGTCCGTGTTATCCAAGTAACAATCATTCACCGACACGGAGGCGAAAATTGTTTTAACACATACCACAAAGAAACCAAAAAAATTAATTTATTTCTGTCAATATACCCAATAATGGTCGAAAGTTAGATTGTTAGCGCTCGATTTTGTCTCTTCGGCTGCTCAGAGGTGAAGAGCTGTACTTGCTAATCACTTCCGAAGAAGCCAATCAGTGCGCGCGAAAAGCACTATTCGCTTGTGTGGTATATATATGCGTTATCGACTAAGCGTGAGGTCAAGATGGCTGGATACTGCCCGAGTTCGTTTTATTTACCGAGACAAAGTCGATGTTTATAAAAAACGCAATTAAGAACATGGTTGATACCCAGCTATTTTGTAGAAACAAGCTTGGCATGAGCCCATTAAGTAATGGAATAGATTTCGCTTTCTAACATGTAAGTATCGAGAATGACTTGTATATTTCGAGGGCCGGGATGGATAGTCATTTCTGTTTGTAGCAAAATAAAACTACCAGATTCGTTTTTATTTGCTTGGTTTTTTTTTTTTACTATCTTCTGCCGCTTTTTAAGACTCCATGGCCGACATTGTCCTAAAATTTCGAATTATTTTAGTCCGTTACACACACTTTTTTTCTTGCGCGGGATCAAAGCGGGCAATCCCGAGTAGGCAATTCCGAGCGGGCAGGATGGGACCATCTTCCCGCTCGGACAGCCAATCAGAACACTCTTCATAGTATTCATGGGCATTGCCAGCAATAAGATAAACTAGAATTATGTATTTGGGCGATTAAATTTTGCGATTTCAAACAGATGTAGTAAAGTGGCCAGTATTATATTGTGCAATTTTGGTCTGAAATCTTACTCCGCCATCGATCAAATTGCACTTCACTTAGTATAAGTAAAAACATTACTTATTTTGTCGCTGAAGACAAAAATAAACTACCCTCGTGGGTTTATTGTGCCACAAAAACAGGGGTTTTCTTTCCAAGATCTCGAGGTAAACTCATTTTGTTCCTCTTTAAGAACAAAACTCGCCAATATTTCAGTTTTGCGACAAACTTGAAATTTCCAGATAATTCCACAAACTAATTCCTCTCGGGTTTATAAGAAAGTTAATGACGAGATGGAAGTTATTTTGATCACTCAACCAGTTACCATAATACTGTGACAGACAGAACAAACGTGGAGCTTGCAAAATACTACAGGCTTGATTCAAGTAAAGCAGCTTAAAATTTCGCATCTTCTTTTCTTCTTATCAAAAAGGCGGGAAAAGGCCTCATAATCAGGTTACAAAGCCTCCGTAGCCTGTAGGAGCGGTCAGCGGGTGCATTAGTGATTATTCAGTACTTCATTGTATATTGTATTGAGCATTTGATAAAAGAGGTAAACAGATTAAAGTGACGAACGATCGATATTTATTTATTTATCCACCGATATTCATCCGACTCTTAAAACATCAAACGGTAGAAATAGTTGGATGGCAATTAGTCAAAGGAACTTGCCTTTAATCATATGTTGATAACTTAGGAAAGGAGAGAAATTACTATGCCATGTAACTCGAAGACAGCATTCGTAACTGACGAATACGTCGAACTACGACATTTAAGCATAATCTCTCGGTTTAAAATGAGCTCTCAGCTCAGTAAGCACAGTTTATAATCGATAACTTCCTACAGTGTGTAACAACTATGGGGTCTCAGCCAGAGCAGACCGTTGCCATTCTAAGCCACGCACAGTACCCGGAAGTGAATATTCCTTCGTTTTCTTGTATCACAAAGTTTATGTACATCTGTAGCATCAAGCAAAGGCCTCTTCAAGTAACTGGTGTGAGTTAATAAGGCCAATTATGAATATTTAGTGGCTTTTCAACGATTAACATACCCAGTGGCTCAGGTAAGCAGATACCGCGTGCAGAGCGGAAATATGCCCATTAGCCGGTGTAATCGTTCTCAAAACCTATGCGGGAAATTGCAATGAAGGCAAAGTTGTCTTAGTCACCTAAGAAGCACTATGTGGCAGCAGATCCAATGAAACAAAGAAGCGAACTTTAGAAGTCTCTGACCTGAATGTGTTCGCAATTGCGTCCTTGAGATATCTTGGAACATCATCATGTTTCGCCTCCATCTGCGAAGCAAACTTTGGTCGAATTTTCCGAGTTGTAAATTGAAAAACGTACTCTTGATGAACCAGAGAACACTCGAGGGTAGTTATACTCAAAAATGACATACGTGCAAACCACGTCGTTCATATTCCATTTCACCTCGCCAACGGTCTGTCCACGAAATTTATCGCGTAAGACTTTGAGATAAATCATTCGAGCCTTGACTGGAACTTCATGACATTGACGAGTCATTTTGCCCTTAATGGCAATAAGGGTTGAAATAAAAAGTAAGAGAAACGTTCAAAAACATATTTCATCCAAGAACTCGCCATACTGCAGCAGGTAAATAAACTTACTCGCTATTTGTTCAATTAAAACTGAATAGGAGCAGAAAAACAGGAAGTAACAGTGTGCATCAGAAGATGACGCTGAGCAACAGAACTGTGGCTCCAAAAATATTTGTGACCATACAATGCGCGTGCGTTTGGCGCAACAAAGCCCGGGCGAAGACCGTATTTTACCATAAGGAGAAACGAGGTTCAAGCGAGGTATATATAAACTTCCAAACCTTTATGTTATAGATGGGCGAGGAAGATGGAGCATATCATTACCCGCCACATGCAACCCGTCAAATCTGGGAAGAGTTATTTCCTGTCACGAAATGTGACAGAGGTCGCTAATCTGATAACGCAGGCAACATCCACCCCCGGGCAAATACTTCCACATAAAAATGATAAAAATAAGAGGGTGTTCAAAAAGAATTTCCCATTTACAATAGGTGTACATGGTCGTAAAAGGCAACCATGTTACGGCATAATTGTTATAGTAGATTCCACGGATAGTCGCCTCATCACGGCTTATCCTACATTGAAATGACAGCTCTACTTCTGCGCCTAATAACCGACTCTTTTGCTTCGGGACACGGAACATAGTTGGCAAAGCTGATCACAGAGTAATACTTGAATTTTGTGATCATTATGCCGGAGCACTACAGCTGGTCAAATAGATCAAAATTATTCTCAACTGATTTTTTTTTTGCGTATGCTTACATTTGGAAAATTAGGTCAAGCGAATTTGAAAAATAAGGTAATAAAACCAGAACCAGATAACAGAACTAAACTAGGCCGAATCGACTTTTGGTTCTTAGGCAGGAAGCAGAGAATACTTTTTTATACTATACACGATTGAAGTTGTGTAGCGAACGGAAACCACTGCAGTAAACTTACAGCATTTTCTTTAAAGAGATGGAAAATATGTCAAACTGGACATGAAAGGGTTGTCAGAAATTATAAAGCATTTAGCCATATCGTTAAGGAAGTTTCAATAAACTTATTTTAATTTAATGCAACTGTGTAGCTATGATAGCGCAGTGGTCAACTATTAACTAGTATAAATATCCTGTAGCAGAATTGTAAATGATACAACGATTTAAAATCTAATTAGGACGTTAATATTAATTAGATATATTTCATAGGGATGCAGTATTTTTCATTATATAAAACGTTCCATAATTATAATACTTAGTTTATACAAGCTATTTGCAGATGCTAGTCGACTCGGTTTAGATGAACCGTGCACATGACTGCATAGTTATTATCGAAATGCACCTATCAGTATAAGGATGCTTTTCAAGCTATGGTGCTATCATAATTTCCAAATTTCGTACACTGAATGAAATCAGCTTTAAATCTCGACGACCAAGGCTAAGGAGTCAATGACTAGCTGAGATCCTACGCACGCTGTGATTGATCAACAATCTATCATTCACAACCCATAGTCATTTTATGAAAGCATCTGACCACAGTTGCCATCGGTTTTCGGGCTAATGACCTGATAAGGCGATAGAACATTTACATCACCCCATAGCTGCTCGAATTTGAGTGGAAGATGTGTGGTGAGAAAGGAGAAAAAAGCTCGTTAAGTAAGAAAACCCGGATCAATATCAGTATCTGGGCAACTGCCCACCTACCCCTCCCTTAACTCAACAACAGTCAATTGACAACGAGTTAAGGTTAATGTTGGGTTAAGGGAGGGGTAGGTGGGCAGTTGCCCAGATACTGATATTGATCCGAAAACCCTTTACTTTCGCTGCTTACGCGGTAATGTCCTCGCTTGATTGGAACAATGTTTTTAAAAAATTGAGTTTTCTATCAGGACACTGTCAACCAACCGAGATGAAGAAACGAGAAAAAGAAGAAGCTGAAACTGAGGTAGAGGTTACCGCGTTTTGACAAGTCTAAATATTTTTTGTTAATTTTTTCCAGTGGAATTCAATTTTATCCAAAGATGTCTTCATTGTGCGAGTGTGTTTTGATTTGAAATTCGAAGTATAGGTTAAAATGAGTGTAAAAAAATAAGGGAACAAAACAAATTAAAGTCCAGACTGACAAAAAAAGAGCCTGGGAATAGAACTAAACAGAACCAGACTTTCGGTTCCCTTCCAGAAATATAAGAATAATGTTTTTTGCATGTGATTTAAGCTGTGTAGCGGACGGAAACCAGTGTTGGGAACTTACAATATTCATCTCTGAATGAGAGGGAAAGTAACTTGGACAGGAGTCAGAAAATCATAACTTATCATCATGCCATACTATTAAGGGAAATTTCGAGCGCAATTTGGTCTGAAATCATACGCGTAATTCAAAATCTAATCAAAACTATAACAAAATTCTTGAACGTGATTGGTTGTCACCAGCCCGATTTGAGCACTAATAGGATAGTGTACGCGTCATGCATGTAATTGGACAGTGTAATAGGACAGTTAAAGAGACAGTTGACACCATAACTGATATCTAGTTTCTTTCTCAAATTTTGTCATAGTTCTGATTAATTGGTGGCAGGACTTCGTGTCGTCCAATTCTGTCTGTAATCATACTCGTGATTAACAAACCGGGCTCCCACTTCGCGCTCGTCCGATTTTGTTAATCACTCGTATGATTACAGACCGAATTGGACTCCACTCGGTCCTGTTATCTTTATAAATAAGCGCACAGCGCGAGTTTGATTTGAAATCACAAGTCTCATTTGACATTAAAATTGCACGACACGAAGTTCAATCACCACTTTATTGCATCTATTTTGGAACTGTAAAATTCAATCCCTCAACTGCAGGATTTTTTCCGTTAGTACAAACATTTTATTGATCCAGTACTGACTAGTCTGTAGAAAGTTGCCAAAGTTGTCTTTCATTTTCTTACAATTTGATTGGTTACTTTAAGCAAGCCTTAAAATCTGATTGGTTGTTTTGTTTTAATAAAGCTTTCTCATTGGCTGGAAAAAAGACGCGACTAAAAGAAAAATGGTGCGATTCGTGAATAAAACGCACTGATGTGAGCCTATCAGATTACAAGGATCACAATTGATTTTAAAATGGATGTAATAAAAATTGTAAATAGCTGAGGGAGTTTTTTCCGTCAATTTGTCCATTTGTCTGTGAGGGCCAAGTGTGTAAAAGTAAAAATAGGTTAGATTCAAGGATCACAAGTAATTTAAAAATGGATGTCATAAAAATTGTAAATAGCTGAGAGAGTTTTTTCTGTCAATTTGTGCATTTGTCTGTGAGGGCCAAGTGTGTAAAAGTAAAAATAGGTTAGATTCAATTAGAACTCATCATTTTATTATTTTCACGGAATAACAGTATATTCCAGATTTTTTTTTATACACATAACGTTACCTATCATATTAAGGGTACTCTTCCAGTCATGGAAACAATTTTGTTTTCTAACATTACATATGCGCTGAACGGATTTATCGGGTCTCATTGTCTGTCGTTAGGGTATAGGGCTTCAGCCGAGGTATCACGCGCGCTCTGATTGATCAAAAACGTATAATCTATTGTGCTTTTTACAAAAGCAGCAGACCACAATTGCTATCAGTTTACCGACCTAATCCTCACAAAAATGTCTACAATACAATTTACAATAGAGTACATTTTGATCTCTTTGCCACCCTCCAGTAACAGACTGACAAAGAGACCATGAGACTAAACCCAGAGACCATGCAATCCCTTTTTTTATTGAATCAACCTGCCTTCCTTTGCAGTCTTTGTTCTTTCAACAGTTAAGCTATTTAATGTATGACGTTCATGCTAAGACAGCTCCTAAAAGTCTTCTCGATAAGTTTGCGAAAATCAATACAGAACATCATTATAATACGCGATTATCTGCAAAAGAATGCTTCTCTGTCAAATTCTCTAGAACTGAAAAAATGAAAAAATCTTTTATTAGAATCGGTGTGTCTATTTGGAATTCTATTCCACTTTCTGTTAAGACTCTCAACGTTTCTAATTTTGGTAAAAAAATTAAATCACTACTCCTTAATGTTCTAGGTAATGAAGATAATTATTTGAATGTTAATTTTTTAATAGAATATTTTGTGAAGTTAACCTGATATATTGTATATACCTCTAGTTGTAATTTTAGTCTTTTTCAAATAACAAAATCCCTTCTACTTGAATTTATATGTAAGGTGTTTCTTTCTGTATGTTTTTGTATTTCTTCTTTTCTTTTTTCTTATGTAATTTAATAACGCCTTTAGTTAAAGTCTTGTCCTGCCTAGATTAGCATTGTAGCTATTTGCAGGACATGAAGTTTTGTAAACCTTATATTTCTTTCTTTCTTTAAATAGAGAGTGTTTAAAGAGTGTTCAAAGAAAAGAGTTTTATCCCCGTGTCGATCCAGTGCGAAACTGGAATTCATTCTACCCAGAGAGAGAGTTTTAAAATAGGAAAGAAAATCCAAAAATCTTCTGTCTGTGCCGAGTCCGAATAGAGTGCGAGACTTGAGGTCAATCTTACTTGACATGTACACTTTCTGTGCGTGCCCAATCTTACTTGACATGTGCGTTTTCTGTGCTTGCCGAATAGAGAATGACACTTGTGGTCAACCTTAATTGACATGTGCGTTTTCTGAGCGCGCTGAATTAATTTACATGTGCGTTTTCTGAGCGCACTGAATAGAGTGCGACAAGTCATGCTCATTTGACTTGTGAAATTTCTATGTGCCGAATAGGGTACGAGACTTGATTCAGTCTTACTTAACATGTGCGTTTTCTGCGTGCCCAATAAGTAGAGTACGAGTGTTGTAGTCAATCTCAATCAACATGTGCGTTTTCTGTAAGTGCCGAATAGAGAGCGAAACTTGAGGCAACGTTACTTTAAATATGCGTGGTGTTGATTGCAAATAGGACCCGAAATTAGTGCTCATTACTTATTGTTAATTTAGCGAAGAATTTAGTGCGATCACCTTTCATTACGCAACGTTTTGTAACTAGCACTAGAAACGTATTCAGTTGTCGGCCATGTTACTTATGTTACGTTACGTTATTTAAGTAAGTAGTTGCGTATCTCGCGAGAAATTTTTTCTCGTTCTTTTTAAAACGTTGTTCCTTGCTTAAACACAACAAAGGAGCGGTAGGGATATGTGTGCGCCACATCGAGAGAACTCGAATTTTCAGTTAAACCGATAATATTCTTTCCACAAATATATTTTGGAAGTACTCGCCGAGGAAGCAATAAAGTTCCTCTGCGTAGAACGGGAAAGCTGTGACTATGATTAAGGTTAAAGGGTAAATTGCTACGTGAGAACGAGGTGTTAAACATCGTTTATTTCGGAAAAAGGAATGAGCTGTGATACTTGCTAAAAAGCAGAAAATCAATTTCAGGAGATTATTGAGGAGCGTGGATCCTGATAAGTTTCTCACTCACTATAAAACTAACAATTAAAATCGCGGTGCGTACTATACACGGATTCTATTGTTTGTCAAGCACGTCCTAATTTGCATACGTTAAAAACATAACTAAAGTAAAAGTGCGCGGATTGGTGGCCTGGGGAGAAGAAAGAGCTTGCTTATTTGCGACTCATTTGAAGCTCA